>NC_082708.1:184574476-184874476 GCF_030144855.1 Hypanus sabinus | reverse complement strand
CGTTACCACACTTGGCACCATTTTGGCCACTCTGTTGTAGGAAAGTTGCCTTTTAAATCGGAATAACTGCAAAGAAGATGTGTGAGAAGGTTGTCGGCACATATAGGGAATAACATTGCATGAGATTAGGGACAGGTTGGCCAGTCTATCTGCCCAGGGTAGCCCTCAATACCCCTCCCATCCATGTACTTATCCAAGCTCCCCTTAAAGGTTGAAATCAAACCCACATCCACCACTTCCACTGGCAGCTCATTCCACACTCTCACCATCCCCTGAGTGAAGAAGTTCTCCCTCATGTTCCCCTTCAACGTTTCATCTTTCACCATTAGCCTATGACCTCTAGTTCTCATCTCACCCAAGCTCAGTGGAAAAATGCTGGCTTGAGTTTACTTTAGCAAGACTCTGTTGTGCAACTGGACCCTCGATTTCCTCACGTGCAGACCACAGTCAGTTCGGATTGGCAACAGCATCTCCTCCACAATCTCCATCAGCATAGGTGCACAGTAAGGCTGTGTGCCTAGCCCCCTGTTCTACTCACTTTACACTCATGACTGTGGCTAAGCACAGCTCCAACGCCCTATTTAAGTTTGCCGATGCCACCACTGTCATTGGCTGAGTCAAATTTGGTGTCGAATCAGCGTATAAGAGAGAGACTGAAAATCTGGCTGAGTGGTTCCACAACAACGACCTCTCACTCAGCGTCAGCAAGACCAAGGAGTGGATTATTGAACACAGGAGGAGGGAAATGGAAATCCATGAGCCAGTCCTTATCGGACAATCAGAGGTGAAGAGCATCAGCAACTTTAAATTCCGCAGGGTTATCATTTCAGAGAATCTGTTCTGAGTCCAGCACAAAGAAAGCATGGGAGTGTCTCTTCTTTCTTAGAAGTTTACGAAGATTTGGCAAGTCATCTAAAACTTTGACTAACTTCTGTAGATTGTGGCAGAGAGAATACGGACTGATTGCATCACAGCCTGGTATGAAAACGCCATTGCCAGTGAATGGAGAGGCCTAGAAGAAATAATGGATACGGCCTAGTCTATCATGGGTAAAGCCCTCCGCACCACTGAGCACATCTAACAGGACCCCCACCATCCGGGCCGTGCTCTCTTCTTGCTGCTGTCATCAGGTACAGGAGCCTCAGGACCTACAATACCAGCTTCAGGGACAGTTATTATCCCTCAAATATCAGGCTCTTGAACCAGACTTCACTCAACTTCTCTCTTCCTGTCACTGAAATGTTCCTGAAACCTATGGACTCTTCTCTTTCAAGGACTCTTCATCTCATGTTCTTGATAGGTATTCCTCATTAATTCATAATAATTTTTTTGTATGTACACAGTTTGTTGTCTTTTGCACATTGTTTGTTTGTGCTATTAGTTACAATCTTTCAATGATTCTATAATGATTCTTGGATTATATATTGTGTCATATATGTACTTTGATAATAAACTGTATTTTGGACCAGGAACCCACGATCAAACAGCAGGCCACTCTGTCCTGGTGCATCCTGACTGTCTGTATCACCACCTGGTTTTGGGAACTGCACCAGCCTTGATTGCTGGGCACTGCAGAGAGTGGCACAGACAGCCCAGCGCATCTGTGGATGTGAACTTCCTTCCATTGAAGACATTAATAGCTGCAGGTGCAGCAAGAAGGCCTGGAAGATCACTGGGGACACCAGTCACCCCAACCACAAACTGTTTCAGCTGCTTCCGTCTAGCAAACAGTACCGCAGCATTAAAGCCAGGACCAACAGACTACAGGACAGCTTCTTTCTACAAGCCATTAGACTTATAAATTCACCTATCTGCACATTGTGACGGAGTCATAATGCAAAGTTTTTTACTCCCTCACATTGTGGGACCGATGTAAGACTTTAGTAAATTCAAATTCAAATTCTTCGACGATTACAGATATCATGAGATCCCGTCTCTCACCTGATACAGCTTCAACTGTGCCCTACCTGCTTCCGCCTCTTAACTAATATTTACAAAGACATGGTGGTTAGTGCAATGCTTTATATCGGGGTTCAATTCCCACCACTGTCTGTAAGGAGGTTGTCCATTATCCTCGTGACTGTGTGGGTTTCCTCCCACAGCCCAAAGTAACATGGTTAGGGTTAGTGAGTTGTGGACATGCATGGCGACACTTGCGGGCTGCCCATTACGATCCTTGCAGATTTGAATTGACACAAACCACACGTCTCATCCCACGTTTCGTTTGCGTTAACTGCCAACACAAACCAGGGGATGTGCTGGGGATGGCCCAAAGTGTCGCGATACCTTCCGGCGCCAACATGGCATGCCCATAATGTTCACAGAACAACACAAGCAACAAGATAACAACGACAGAACAACTGCAACAAAACAACACAGTAAAACAAGGTCCTTTCCTCCCAGCCATGCACGTACACTGTGTAATGAGTTCTCCATGCCTGTGTGAGGAGCTGGAGAGCATTGGGCCCCAAGGCTTTAAGAGCACCCAAATTGGTCAATTGTTGTTTAATGAAAGCCATTGATTGTTTAAAGTTCCTTGTGTTTTTCTCCATTGACTCACTCTTCGTAATGCAGTCTCCTGGTGCTTTCTGTTTAATCTTGTTAAGTTTATTCTGATGTGCTCGGTGATGCACTGTTATTTGTATTATTTAAGCAGACACCCAATTAGCACCAATCAGGAGGACCTCGTTTTGAGTATGTTGTGTACATGGCGTCTCTTGGCTGAGCCACCAACGTTTAGTTGGAATTCTTATGAATAAACTTGGGTTGCTCTCTCTACATTTGAGTTTGTCTTTCCTCCTGTCTTGGGTTCTGACATTGCCAGCACACAGCATGACACACACAGAGTCAACTCTCAAACCCCAGGACAGGCCAACTTCAACATCCAGCCTCAAAATGTGCCTCATCATAGCTCTTGCACCTTATTTGTCTACTTCACTGCACTTTCCCTTAAGTGTAACACTTCATTCTGTGTTCAGTAACTTCTTTTCCCTTGTACTTCCCTGATATGCTTGTGTTTTGGAATGATCTGCACACAAAGCATGCAAATTTTTTTTTTTCGCTGTATCTCATTATAGTGGATCCCAGTTAATTGGGACACAACGTGACCAGTACATATTGGCTCAATTGAGCAGAAGCTCCAATTGAGATGTAGTTTCATGGAAATACAGCAGGTATTTCCAAAAATTCTTTTTATATCAAAACACTATATTAAAAACTTCTGTTACATTGAGTCACAATTTATGCATTGAAATGAAATACAGAATAAGTTAGAACACCAGTATTACTACAGTATCATGAAAGTGTGTATTAGTCCCTAATAGTTACCAACAGAGGAATTAGTCAAACGAGTGCTGCTGTGTTCTTTGGATTGACTTCAAGTGAATAAAATCAGTGCAGACTCCTAATGCGGATAACAGACTGCCTTCATACAATGCTTTTGATGATTTCTACCTCCAAATCTTCATTTTCATTGTAACGTTCAAGGTGATTGTTGATATCTTCAAATTCTTCATAATTTCTAACTTACTGAAGTAGTGAAATAGTTTCACTCCTGGCTGTTTCAGGTATCTCCAGGCTTAAATGCTTGAAACCGCAGTGAGTAAAACAGTTCTGAATTGTCTTACTGCTTATTTCTTACCAACCATCAGTGACAACGATCACTGCTTTTTGAACATCAACACACATAACTGATGCTATTTAAAAACTTTGCTCTAAGCATGGTGTAGTGTTGAATGTCCACACAAATGGCTGCCACTAACACTAGCTAGCTACGGTCTTCTGTCCCAATTAGTGTCTCAAATAAATAAAAGGAAACCCAGTTATTTTCCCGATTTGTCTCTGTTTTTTCAAAGTTATCCCAAAAAAGCAGCTACCCCGATTAACCAATAGCCCAATTAACTGGAATCCACTGTATACATGATCATAAAAGACCAATTTACCAATTCATCATCATCATTGTGTGCTGTGTCATATGACTTGGGCGATCATGGTCTTTCCATGACTATAATTGTTTTTGGCAAATTTTTCTCCGGAAATAGCTTGCCATTGCCTTCTTCTGGGCAGTGTCTTTACAAGACAGGTGACCCCAGCCATTATCAATACTCTTCAGAGATTGTCTGCCTGGTGTCAATGGTTGCAGGTGCTACACCTTGCCCAAGGGTGTTCCTGCAGGCTAGCAGAGGGAAGGAGCACCTTGCACATCCTTTGGCAGAGTTCTATCACCACCCCACCACCCAAAGTTACCAATTAGGGAAATGTGATAAATGCTGTTCTTGACCGAAATACCTTAAATCCTAAACAATGAACAAGTGAAAGTGTTACTGCATTCAGCACATTTGATCAGTCCCTCTGCTACTGAACTAATTATTCCACACCTGGCAGTTCCTTTCTTTGAGCTCTGAGTTTTTCAGAGATTTATAAAATATCAACACTTATAAAAACTCTTTTCTTGCTATTGATCTTAACAAGCCGTACATTGGTATACAAGTTTTCTCCTCTGCCCTGGTAATTTACTGACTGTGATCCAGCAAAGTTTGGCAATGAGCTATGTAAGGGGGAAAGAGGCCAAATCACCACAGCCCATAAGATATAGGAGCAGAATTAAGTCACTTAGTCCATCGAGTCTGCTCTGTAAAGCCTTGCACAGTGAAGATTTAGAGCAGCAAGGCAGTGTAACAGTTCAGTGATAACTGATCTGGTTTGATTTCCACTGCTGTCTGTAAGGAGTTTGTACGTTCTCCCCGTGACCATGCAAGTTTCCTTCAGGTGCTCTGACTTCCTCCCACATTCAAAAAAAGATGTACGAGTTGGGGTTAGCGGGCTGTGGGCTTGCTGTGTTGGCGCCAGAAGCATGGCGATATTTGTGGGCTGCCTCCAGTAATTGCAAAGAGTGACACAATTGGCAAATTTCACTGAATCTTTCAAGGTACATGTAGCAAATAAAGCTAATCTTAAACTTTAATCTAATAAGATGACTGTTAATGAAAGGGGAAAACAGGGAAGGGATTCCACATTCTCTCCCCCTCACTCCGTTCCTCCCTCTCAAGACAATCTTACTTTGGTTCTTGATATCTGATTTCAACACTGAATTTGCAATCTTCAGTTCACTCTCTCCATTTTATATGCTATAAAGTCCCAAGTTCAAGGTACAAAGTATATATGCAGTGTACACCCCTGAGATTCATCTACCCACAGACAGCCACCATGGAACCCGTAAAAAGAAAACATCAAACTACCAGTGCATAAGAAAAGAACAAATGACACAAACTGCAATAAACACAGAATATGAAACCTCACAGAGTCACTGAAATATTTACAAATCCCCAGGTTATACTGCTTCAGGAAATATGCAGTACAGTTGAGTGTCCTGTTTATTCAGGTCCATAGATTCTTCAGGACGTTAAAGGTTATCTTTATTTGCCAGAAATTTACATTGAAACAAAGTGAAAAGCATCATTTGCGTTTAGAATGTGCTGAGGGGCAGCCACACTTTTGGCGCCCACGTAAGATGCCCACAACTTATTAACGTTAACCCGTTCAGTACGTCTTTGGAATTGGAATGAGGGAGGAAACCGGTGCACCCAGAGAAACCCATGTGGTCAGGGGGAGAACGTGCAAACTGCTTACGGACAGCAGTGGAACCGGACATCAGTCTTACAGCTTATTCTGTAAAAATGTTATGCTAACCACTAATGATGTGTAAAGGGGGTTTCTTCTTTTTTCTTTGTTACTGTTGGGAAAGGGTTTCTTTTTGTTAACTAGCAGGAATGCTAATTTACTGATAACGAGAATGGTATTCCTTTGTAAACCAAATAGGGATTAATGTTCTTTCTTCTGAGTCTGTAAGCTTTTGTTGACGGGCTTTTGGGCAGATCGGCGCAAGGGGGTCGAGAGAGAGGACGCAATGCTCTAAGCTGGGCGAGGATCGGACCCCAAAGGGGGGTCCGAGGCCGGGAGATTCTCCGAGGAGGGGGGGATGAAGCTAGATGTGCTTGGTTGACCACTCGGAGGGTCCTGAGCTGTTTGGAGAGTCGAGGAGTTCGGAGGGTCCTGAGCTGCGAGTCGAGGAGTTCGGAGGGGATCGAATGGTGGCCAGAAGACTTCAGTAATTGAGCTCCAACGGCTGTGCACGAAGTGATTTGGATTTTGATAAGTTTGGCGCCTTTTCTTTAATTTTCTCTTCATATATACTGTATCGTTATTAATCACTTAGTTATAGTAACCTTTATAAATTGTACTCATTTAATCGCATATGGTGTAGTCTGTTTTTGGGCGAGGCGGGGACATCACACAGCATCCCCACCAGCTGATTACCCAGTTTGGCGGGGCTGAAGGCTGCTCCCCTAGACGAGAACGAGCTGAGCGAGCCTGAGGTGACCCAAGGGGTTACATTGTGGGGTGCTCGTCCGGGATTGATTTCTGTGGAGGCTGTGTGATCACCCTATTTAAATTGTGTCTGCGGCGAAGAGCTGGTGTGCCTTTGTGGGTGTGCGATTGCTGGTTATCGCGGTGTGTGTGTTGGGTGGGGTGGCTGCTGTGGGTAGCCTGGAGGTCGTTGTTCGAGTTCCGACTAGTGCTGACGAAATGGTGGTGGGACCATGGGTTGTCCGTACTGTTTGGAGAGTGAGGAGTGATAGGTTGGGATGTTTCAGCAGTGGTGAGCTCCGCCCGGTTGTTGGAATAACGTCCAGCCCTAAAGGGGCGGAAGCGTGGGCGGAGTGGACCTCTCAGTTGTTGGGTGAGTGGCAGTGCTTGGCTGAGGAAAAGCGACAGGGACGGGTTGAAAGTTTGAGTAGGCGGGCTGGTGACTTTGTTAGAACTGTCAGGCGCAATTACCTCGAAGGGTCACTGCCAGTTCTGGGAAAGTGTGGGAAAATGCGTGTGGTTCGACTGGTAGTCAAATGCCGCAGCTGGGGGGCTTATCATACCTGTGGCAGGAGATTGGTGGGAAGTTTTTAGGGTATCCCTTTTTGCCTAGGGGGGCAGATAAATTGCTTGTGGTGCAAAGGGGATCTGTCAAGGGGATCAGTTGTTCCATTGATTCGAGAGGTGTCGGGAAACTTAGAGGAGGCCCAGTGGGGGAACGGCTTGGGGTCTCTGGGGGAGCACGTTCCCAGCAATGTACCAAGGAACTCCCGAAAGGAACAGACTCTATTCCTGAAGGCTTAGAGGGGCCACGCGCACAGGTATTGTTACGGATGGATGGAAGTCAAGTTAAAGCCATCCTCGGCACCGGGGAAGTTGCTGTACAGTTTGTTTCATAACCGTTATTGGAAGCATTTACTCTTGACGACATTGAGGACACTGGAGATTCGGGGTACCAGTGCCGGTGATTATACAGACGACGGTTGTTGGTCAGTGAAAATGGAGTTCTTAGAGGCAAATGTGGAGGAGACTGAGGTTCAGGAATCGTTAATGCTGATGTGTCCGGACCCTGTTGAGACGGGCAGCGTTTCTGTTCTAGAGAGAACCAATATCCTGCTGGTGCGCTTGGGGGCCTGCCTGGAGGAGGTGGGTGAGCGTTGTTTGGAGGCATTGTCGATGCACCCAGAGATTCGAGCTGCTTGTGCGGACATGTGTAGCAGCATTGGGCCGATACCAAATTCAAACAAGAGCCAGTGGTGGTACGGCCTGGGGGAAGTATCTGAGGATGAGACCCTCTTAGTGGACGCTGCGAAATACCACGAGAGAGGGGAGTTGACTGCTGAAGACACCTCGGAGAGAGAGAGGTTGCGGCGACTGGCCCCTGAAGCCGTGGAAGATGTAGGCAGTGTGTGTGTGGATTGTATTGCGTTGAAGAGGCGCACTGTCAGTGACCAGAATATGGCCCTGAGGGCCGGAGAGGCGATGGCCTGTCTGAATGGTGCGATGTGGTTTAAGGTGCTCGATCTGAGGAGTGGATGTTTCCAGATCCCGATGAGTGGGGCCAACAAGGACAAGACGGCCGTTATAAATTCCCTAGGAGTCTTCGGTCCGAAAAGATGCCACAGGGCATATCTGGAGCCCTTGCAACCTTCCTGCAGGGCAGGTGGAAGACCATAGGGGATATGGAGGCGTTTGGAGTTTTGGTGTATGTGGATGATCTCTTGGTACTTGGATTTGCCTCAGGAGAATATGAAGTGAGGTCGTTGCAGGAGCAGCTGAGAACTACCGAGTTAAAGTGTTTTCTGGACACGTGCCAGGGCTGGCGAAAGTCGCAGCTCGTGAGTGACTGTCTCTACGGAATCAAGTTTGAAATGAAGACGGAGAGACTGGAGAAAGCAATCTGGAACCAGTCGGAAGACTTACAAGTTGGAGAGAATGAAGAAAGTTGTCTGACTGAGGGTAATAGCAAACTGAGAACCTGGAGAGGGGAGTTTGCGGAGGTGAAGAAATTACAGACGAATCTCAGAAGAGAGAAGCGGAAGCTTGAAGGGAACCTGAAGATGACCATCGACAGTTCAAATGAAGTGCAAAACCTGAAAGTTGATCTGGAAGAAGTCATGAGGAAGAAAAATCTGGAGAGAAGTGCAGTGAATACTGAACAGGAGGCTGAAGAGACTGCGGGAGCAGTGCAGGCCACGTGTTTCCGTTTGGAGAAGATCAAACAGCAGCTACCGATCACAGGAATGAGGAAGAATACAGATTCGATGGATGATGTGCTGGATGTGTGGTACATGCTGCCTTTTGCTGACTTTCCCTCGATTGAGGAAGAGACCTTTGGCCCTTCTCCCATTGAGTCAGGTGTAGTAGGGAGGGTTAGCTGTGTGCAGTGTGGGGCATGAGTGAGAGGATGAGAGAGGAGTTGGTAGTGGGCCCAAGGTATCCCCAGTTGTGTCCGAGCCTGAAGGGTTTAGGTGAGGGGGTACGGAGACCTCAGAAGGGTTAGGGAACTCCCAGATAGTTGGCCTAAGTAGCACCTGAGGAACAGGGCGTGAGGGTTACTGTGTGGGGAGGAGATGTCACTGTTTGTGCTTGGGTTACGGTGTGTTGGCAGGAAAGGTGGCAAGTTATTTAGTAGTCATGAGGACATGACTTTTATTTGGTGGAGGGAGAGTGTAAAGGGGGTTTCTTCTTTTTTCTTTGTTACTGTTGGGAAAGGGTTTCTTTTTGTTAACTAGCAGGAATGCTAATTTACTGATAACGAGAATGGTATTCCTTTGTAAACCAAATGGGGATTAATGTTCTTTCTCTGACTCTGTAAGCTTTTTTTGACGGGCTTTTGGGCAGATCGGCACGAGGGGGTCGAGAGAGAGGACGCAATGCTCTAAGCTGGGCGAGGATCGGACCCCAAAGGGGGGTCTGAGGCCGGGAGATTCTCCGAGGGGGGGGGGATGAAGCTAGATGTGCTTGGTTGACCACTCGGAGGGTCCTGAGCTGTTTGGAGAGTCGAGGAGTTCGGAGGGTCCTGAGCTGCGAGTCGAGGAGTTTGGAGGGTCCTGAGCTGTTTGGAGAGTCAAGGAGTTCGGAGGGTCCTGAGCTGTGAGTCGAGGAGTTCAGAGGGGATCGAATGGTGGCCAGAAGACTTCAGTAATTGAGCTCCAACGGCTGTGCACGAAGTGGTTTGGACTTTGATAAGTTTGGCGCCTTTTCTTTAATTTTCTCTTCATATATACTGTATCGTTATTAATCACTTAGTTATAGTAACCTTTATAAATTGTACTCATTTAATCGCATATGGTGTAGTCTGTTTTTGGGCGAGGCGGGGACATCACACAGCATCCACACCAGCTGATTACCCAGTTTGGCGGGGCTGAAGTCTGCTCCCCCTAGACGAGAACGAGCTGAGCGAGCCTGAGGCGACCCAGGGTGTTACAGATGTAAAATGTTGCGTGTTGTAGAACTCTAACTAATCACAGATACCACATTTCTACAGATATGCCATGCAGAACATTCTGATTGGTTGCAGCATCGTCTGGCATGGGCGAGGCATGGCACAGAATCGGGAAAAGCTGCAGAGGGCTGCAGACTCAGCCAGCTCCATCCTGGTCAATTGCCTCCCCACCATCGAGGACATCTTCAAAAGGCGATGCTTCAAGAAGGTGACATCTATCATTAAATACCCTCATAACCCAGGTTATCCTCCCTTCTCATTGCTACCATCAGAGAAGAGGTACAGGAGCCTCAAATTACACACTCAATGTTTCAGGAATTGTTTTTCACCACTGCCATCAAATTTCTGTACAGCCCGTAAGCCCTTGAAGACTATCTCATTATTTTTTGCTCTTTTTTAGCACCCCTTATTTAACTTTTTAAAATATATACATAGTTCTTATTATAATTTATAGCACAGTGGATTGCGGTTAATTGGGCCATCAGTTAATTGGAGCAGCCGCTTATTTGGGACAACTCTTAAAGAACAAAAATGAATTGAGCAAGTAGTAAGTAGCCGCTATTCCTTTCATTCATCTGGGACACAGTGCTGCTTAATTGGGGCTAGAGACTGTTTCTGAATAGTTTCAAACTAGCATCAGACGGTTGAGAGTGAAACTGAAATGATTTCACAACTTCAACAAGTTAGGAACTATGAAGAATTTGACTGTATCGACAATCATCTTGAATGTTATTATCAAAGTATGTATACTATATACAACCTTGAGATTCATCTCCCTACAGGCAGCCACAAAGCAAAGAAAACCAATAGACCCCATTAAAAAATGAAAACCATCAAACACCCAATGTGCCGAAAATTAAATCGTGCAAACAATAATAGTAAACAAATAACATTCAGAACTGAAGTTCATGAAAGTGGGTCCACAGCATGAAGCCAGTCACTGCTGCAGCCAATCCGGGAGCCCGTTTGTTGCTGGCTACAGCCTCAGTTCAGTGCAGACAAGTAAACCTCACAGAGCAGAGAGCTGAACACTGGCCTATCCCTCACCGCCAGCCCTGACACCCTAACCTTATCAATCTGGCCCGGCGCTTAACTCAGACAAAAAGAGGGTCATTCCTCGCTCTTGGGCCCAAGCCCTGCAGCCTCGATTCTGCCTTGCCTCGGCTCTGCTGCCTCAAGTTGCCTCCGAGTCCAGTTCAGCAGCCAAGTATTGGCTCGTTCACTGCTCTCGGACCTGGGCCACACCCCCTCGATTGGGCCTGTACACACCACTCTGCAACTGTCCTGCACCTGCAAGACTTCAGTTCACATGGCAAAAATGGCAGATGCTACAGACAGTTCAAAAGCTTAAAGGGAAGTTACAGGCAATTGATTGCAGTGATCGTTTCTGAGGAAAAAGTGTGACCAATGTAGTAATTAATAGTTGTTTTTGCTGCCAGCAAGTCTTCGCTGTGCTTCACCAGAGCCATCTTGAACTGGTCACCTTTCTGTCTCATTCTGATACTTTACAGATGAATTAAAATGTTTTCTTTCACTGGGAACCTTCCTACCATAATAAACATTCACTCCTATTACAACTAGTATAATGGCTATGGTCTGTACCATCAAAGTGTACAATACACTGTTATTACAGGCTGCTCTTTGAGCACAACCCAGACCTTTAACCATCAAGATGGTTAAAGGCAGTGAGCACTCGGGAACACCAGGCTAAACAGGTACTCAAAGTTCAAAGTAAATGCGTTATCAAAGTACATATATGTTACCCTGTACTATATGGAGTTTCACATTCTTACAGGAAAAACAAAATACCAGACAAATAACAGACAAAGACTGACAAACAACCAATGTGCAAAAGAAGACAAACTGCAAAAATAAAAAAGCACTCCTGATAGTTAAATATTTCAGGCCGCACAGTAGCATAGCAGTGTGAGGTTTTACAGGGCCAGTGACCTGGATTCAATTCTTCTGCTGTCTGACTCAGAGTTCAGATTTATTTATTAATTTATCGCAAATTCATAGAAACATAGTGAAATGCGTCAGAGAGCAACCAACACACCTAAAGATGTTCTGGGGGCAAACTGTGTGGGTTTCCTCCAGGTACTCCGGTTTCCTTCTACATTTCAAAGATGTGCGGGTTAGGGTCAGTAAGTTAAGGTCATGCCATCTTGTGCAGGATGCATGGTGATTCTAACAGCCTGCCCCAACACATCTTCGGACTGTGTTTGCAACTGACGCAAATGTCACATTTCACTGCCTATTTCCACACTTTGACATACAGTAACTATTACTTGGATTGCACTACCTGTATGTATAATCTATATTTTCATTTATATTTATCATTATTATTGTTATGAGCAGAGAGACAACATCTGCCGGAAGTAAATTCCTTGTATGTTCACAGGTACTTGGCGATTAAAGTCTGATTCTGATTCTGATACAGGTGACAATTAAAGCTAATCTTTAAAAATAAAAACTAATGCTGAGAACACAAGTCCTTGGAAGTGAGTTTGTGATTGTCGAGTCAGGTCGGAGTTGTGGTGATTGAAATTACCCGTGCCAGTTCAGGAGCCTGATGGTCATAGGGCATTGATTGTTCCTGAACCTGGTGCTGTGGGACCTAAAGGTTTCTAAGTCACATCTCTTCCTGATTTGGAAATGTACAGTACTGACATTTCATTGTCATTAGGTTTAGACCTGGAGCTCCCTGCCCAACTGCACTGTACAAGTTTCACCAGATGTACAGAGACACAAGAAACTGGATCATCACCGTCTTCTCACACACAACAATGGTGGTCTCACTGGTGTCAAACAGAAGCCAGACAATGAATAGTAAGTTCCAGTCTACCATGATTTAGATTATGATTTTCACTTATTTTGTTGAAACTAGAGTTAGGAATATGTTAAACAATGCTTAAAGGACATCATGGGGAAATACCAGTTCTGTTGCTGAAGGGGTTTATAGCAAGATTATAAAGAATCGTGAGATCATAAAAGTTAAATATTATAAAGGTTGTGAGTTGATTGAGATCTAAAACTCTATTGTTTAAAAACCAGTTCAAGTTGGAAGTCAGCAGTAATTTTAGATTATTGTACTGAACACAGCAAATTTAGATTACTGCCGAACATTGTGGGGATGCCGCGTTGGCACCAGAATGTGTAGTGACACGTGTGGGCTGCCTCCAGCACATCCTTGGGTGTTGGAAGGTAAGCAAATAATCCTCTGCACTCTATGTATGGATGTAGCTGTGATAATAAGTCTGAATCTGAGTCTCTTCTCCGATGGACGTTGGTCTACTCAGATGCTGAAGAAACATTGAGGAAGGGGCAGAGGTACTCACCAGTCTGCCTGCACAAGATAGCCCTGCCTTTACTCAAACCTTTCCTTGAGCAGCATCTTCTCAGATCAGAACAGAGGATTCAGTCAGCCTGAGCAGAGCACGGCTCTGCTCTGAGAGACAGCGTTAACTCTGCCATAAATACAAGAGGTTCTGCAGATGCTGGAGACCTTGGGCAACACACATAAAATGCTGGAGGAGCTCAGCAGGTCAGGTTGCATCTATGTTAGAGAATGAACAGTTGATGTTCGGGCTCAATCTGTTCATCAGGACTCCAACAGGTGGAGCTCTGATGGACTGTAGGAGATTGGGGGGGGGGGTGTTCTTATAGGGTTAATAAAATCATATAGAAAGTGGATATACACAGTCTTTTTCCCATGACAAAGGAATCTAAAACTAGAGGGCAAAGGTTTCAAGTGCACATGAGCGACAATTTTTACTCTCCGAGGGTGCCAGAGGAAGAGGTTGAGCAGGGTACGTTAACATCTGGACAGAGACACGGACAGGAAAAGGTTAGAGGGATATGAGCTGAGGGTACAGGACCACATCTCCAGTTCAACCACAGTTTCTTCCCCACTGCCAACAGATCCCTGAATCAATGTGAAGAGCTATGCTACAAACACAAGACCTTCTGCAGATCTTGAGCAGCACACACAAACTGATGGAGGAGCTCAGCAGGTCAGTCATCATCTACAGAGGGGCATAAGTTATACATAACTATGCAGCAAAAATAATCAGAACAGCATGAATGCAACTTGAGGGGCATATGCTACCTCACACTATATCTCCTTCAATATGCACTAATGTCATCTGATTTCAAAGTTGAAAGTACGTTTGTTTTTGAAGAATGTATACATTATACAACCTTGAGATTTGTTTCCTTACAGGCAGCCACAAAACAAAAGAAAGCCAAAAGAGCCCATTAAAAAAGACCGGCAAACACCCAACAAGCAGGGGGAGAAAAAGCATATCGTGCAAACAATGTAAACAAGCAGTGTTCAGAACTGAAGTTCACAAAAGAGAGTCCATCCACAGGCACAAAGCCACTGCCTCAGTTCAATGCAGAGAAGGGAAACGTCGTGGAACAGCGAGCTGAACAAGCCATTCCCTCATCTCTGACCCCGACACTGACCTTTTCAATTGCACCCAGCGCTTAAATTGTCACCCTAACATCAGGTTCTGTTATATTTGTTATGTTTGTTATGTATTGTACTGCAGCAAGCAGATAACTTTCATGACATTTATACTCTAGGTGTGTATGTCCACGAAAATAAACATAGGCAAATGAATCAGAACCAGCAGCACCTATTTATTTATTTATTTATTCCTCTCCATAGATGCTGCCTGACCTGTTGAGTTCCTCCAGCATCTTGTGCGATTTGTTTTTTATGGGACTAGTTTAGATGTGTCCCTTGGTCAGAATGGGTGAGTAGGGCCGAAGGGACTGTTCCCATACTGTATTATTCAATGACTAGCTGCTGAAGGGAGCGGTATGAACATTGTCTTTCCTCTTCAACTGGAAGAATGCTGTACGATGTCTTCTTTATCCTGTGTGTCGACTACTTGTTGTGTGTATATTATCTCGTGCATATTGTACACTTGGAGGCAATGTCATAGACCGTAAAACATAGGAGTGGAACTAGGGCAATCGGCCCAACATTGATGATATATTACCTCTCCCAACACCATTCTCATGTCCTCTCCTTGTAACCTTCTAGACCTTATCAACCACTTTAACAACACACCAACAGACCTTTCACCTTGTCGCGTCTGCACTGATCATCAAACTGACGTTTTTACTTCCCTGCTCTGGGCTCCCAACATTCTCCCTCCCGATTCTGCTCTCCTGGCGGATTTTAACGAATCAATTAGCTTAGCGATCCACGCATCTTTAGGATATGGGACACCAAGGGGAATCCTACAAGGTCCCAGGGAGAGCCTACAAACTCCACACAAACAGCGCCTGGTTGTTAAAGCCATAACAATGTTTCATTCAGTTACAGTTTTTATTTCTAATCTTTAAAGACAATATCTTTGTCAGATATTCCCCTCCCCCCCCCATACCTGTGATACCTTTTGTGTGTCTTTGGATATGTTTGCAAGTATCTGTGTACAGTATGTGTTTACATGTACAATTCTGTATGTGAGTCCATGTACCTGTGACTGTGTGTGTGTGTGTGCGCGCGCGCGCGTACGTGTGCTTGTCTGCCGTGTCACAAACACCAGAAAGTCTACAGATGCTGGAAATCCAAAGCAACGCACAGAAATTGCTGGAGGGACTCGGCAGGTCAGGCAGCATCTACGGAAATGAGTCTCGGGTAGAGACCCATCTTCAGGGCTGAGTTGTGTCAGTCGTGAGTGTCATTTGGTGCCTTGCTCTGTGTCGCTTGTATATGTGTGTCATTGTGTGTGTGTGTGTGTCGCGCTATGTGTCTCTGCGCCACTCTCTATGAGTACGGTACATCGGGACAGTGTGCTCCGAGCCGAGTTCAGCTTCGCTTCGAGCAGTGGTCCAGACCTCCTGACCACCTGCGCGCTGCGTTACCCAGTTTAACTCAACACCGAGCCTAATCGCACACTAATGGAAGTCCTTTAATTATGTTGGCATATTAAATTGGAAACCTTTTTTTTTAAAAAAAGCTAGATTCACATAGCCCTATAATGCGTCCCCATATTCAGCACGATTAATATATCTTATCTGCTTTAACAGTTCTGTAATCACACACGAAAGTGAACGCATTAATAGTGATTTTCTCCGGGATTAAGCCTTTCAGATTAATATTACACAATACAATGCAGAGTACAGAGGCGTTAACTTTTAAAGCATATACTCGCTGGCATTCCGAGGAAGGAATAAATGTAAAAGAAAAGTCATCTCTCACCTGGATGAGGAAGGAGAGGGTAAGTAACTGCAGGTACCTGCAAAGGGGAGAACAAAACGGTACCGTGAATGTTCGCAGTTTTTCCTTAATAGAAACTCCAACTGTTGCCCAGCCAGACTAACGCGCCGGCTTCAAAAATAATATACAACGCGAGGCAAAGTATGAAATTGTTAAACTTACAGGCACGTAAATCTCCAAGGCCGAAGAAGCATCTTGGATCTGAGTCTGGCTGGAAGTGTGGAGAAGGTTTAAGTCCAAGATAATCCTAGTTTGTGTCAGACAAAATTCCAAAGTTTCCGCGCCGAGGTGAAGCACCTTCCGAAAGACTTTATGTTTTGTTGTTGTTGCGGTTTTATTTTAAAAAGCTAAAGGATATCAGACCACATTTATACACACACACACACACACACACACACACACACACACTCACACACACACACACACACACACACACACACACACACACTCACACACACACACAGACACACACACACAGACACACACACACACACACACACACACACACAGACACAGACACACACACACAGACACACACACACACACACACACACTCACACACACACACACACACACACACACACACTCACACACACACACAGACACACACACACAGACACACACACACACACACACACACACACAGACACAGACACACACACACAGACACACACACACACACACACTCACACACACACACACACACACTCACACACACACACAGACACACACACAGACACAGACACACACACACACAGACACACACACTCACTCACACACACACACAGACACACACACAGACACAGACACACACACACACACAGACACAGACACACACACACACACACACAGACACACACACACACACACACACACACACACACACACACACACACACACACACTCAGAATCACGGGTTAAAGTCGCTGGTTCGTAAGTGCGGCAGGAAAATTAAACGCTCTCCAAACAAGCGGGTAAATATTTGTTCAACCAGATGTAATGAATTGCCAACCTGTGTCTGTGTGTCCAAGTTCCCTGTTTTAAAAAATCCAAGCGCTAGTTTAGCGCTCTCTCCAAACAGCTCACAAGATACATTCAGCCGCAGCTCGCCGGGACGCGCAGAGACTTTCACTTCGAACTGCCTTCAATTGACATTTTTGTTTTCCTCCTCTGGGAAGATCCGAGTGCGTCCTTTTTTTCTTCTCTCTTGAAATCTTTTTCTCGCCTCCACTGAACCGACTTCGCTTTCTAAGCGGGTTGTTTTCCTAGCATCCCCGAAGGAGCAGCCACTCCAATCGTCCGTCTCGGCATCGACCTGCCGAGCTTCTGAGGGGAAGAGACCAGTCGCTGTTTCTTTCCGCGGAGGGCAGGTAACTTTAAATGTGAGGTGATTTGTACCTGCGATAACATCATAACCCTACGTGTTTTTTTAAGGGAAGGGGCAGAACTACGAAGATGACACTGGAAATGGACTCCAATTGCATCCGAGATGTTTGCGCATACACTTTAGATTATATTCTCCATATGTCCGCGGAATATCTGCGTATTTGCATCCTTGCCGTCTCTCTCTCTCTCTCTCTCTCTCTCTCTTTCTATATATAGTCATTTCTCTATAGATTTCTAATTTGTCTATGCGTCTTTCTATTTATATTTCTTTTCTTTCTTATATATACAGTATTTATACATATGTATCATATATATCACATCTCATATTTATATGTTTTTCACTCTCTAATATATATTCATATCTTCCACATGCATACGTAGAAAGACACATGGTCTTTCACTTATTCTATTATGGTTATTGGATTTACTGAGTATGCTCTCAGGAAAATGAATCTCAGGATTGTATAGGGTATGGTGATATATGTGTTCTTTGATATTCAATTTACTTTGATCTTTGAAAACACATGCACACACCACAGAGGTGTGTAAGTATATATATATATCATATAGATCTGCCCACAGTGTTGTGCTGACCCTTTATAACCAACTTTAAAAGCAATCTAGCCCTCCCCTCCCACATAGCCCTCCTTTTTACTTTCATCCATGTTCCTATCTAAGAATCTCTTAACTGTCCCTAATGTACCTCACTACCAAAGCAGGTAGCTTTGAGGAAGTAGAGAAGCTACTGAAGGACTTAGACAGATTAGGAGAAATGGCAAAGAAATAGTAGATGGAATACAGTGTCAGGAAGTGTGTGGTCGGGCACTTTGGTAGAAGAAATGGAAGGCTCGACTTGCTTCTAAATGGAGTGAAAATACAAAAGACTGAGGTGCAAAGGGTTCCCTAAAGGTTAATTTGCAGGTTGCGTTTGTGGTGGGGAAGCCCACATTAGCATTCATTTCAAGAGGAATAGGATCTGAAAGCAAGGATGTAATGTTTTGGACCAAAACCCTTCGTCAAGACTCCGTGACTCCTGATGAAGGGTTTTGGCCCGAAATGTAGTCACTACCTCCTCTCATAGATGCTGTCTAGCCTGCTGAGTTCTGCCCACATTTTGTGTTTTTATTTATTTCCAGCATCTGTAGATTCACTCATGTTGCCAGGATTGAATGCCTTGTCGTATGAAAAGCATTTGATGGCTCTGGGCCAGTATTCACTGGAATTCAGAAGAGTGAGGGGTGACCTGATTGAAACCTATCAAATGGTGAAAGGCCTTGATAGAGTAGATGTGAAGAGGATGTTTCCTTTGGTGGGAGAGTGTTGTGAAATTTGTTAACTTTGTGGCAGTTAACACTACATAGTAATAAAAAAAACTGTGAATTACAGTAGATATATATATATCCTGGGTGATAGGGGTTCTTAATGAAGGACGCTGCCTTTGGAGGCATTGCTCCTTGAAGATGTCCTGGATACTACGGAGGACAGTGCCCATGATGGAGCTGATTAAGTTTACAAGTCCCTGGAGCTTACTTCGATCCTGTGCTGTAGCCCCCTCCCAATAAAATATAAAAATCAGCGAGATTATATGTTCATAGAATCTGTGAATCTTAAAGCCCAGAGGTCAGATTAACATTTTGTGCTGTGTGTGTCTGGGTGTTTTAAAAGCTGTGTGTGTTTTATGGTTTTGCAGCTCAGCATAGGTTTGTGTGTGTCTATCACTGAGTCATTGTCCTCTCACTCAATGTCAACAAGACCAAGGAGCTGATTATTGACTTCATGAAGAGGAAACTGGAATTCCTTGAGCCAGTCCTCACTGAGGGATCAGAAGTGGAGAGGGCCAAGAATTTAAAATTCCACGATGTTAACATTTCAGAGGATTTGTTCTGAGCCCAGCACATAAGTGCAATTCCAAAGAGAGCCCAGTTGCATCACTACTTCCTTATTTGGAATAACACCTAAAACTTTGTCAAACTTCTATAGATGTGTAGTGAAGAATATATTGACTGGCAACATCGCTGCCCCTGAAAAGAAAAACCCTACAAAATGTAGTAGACATGGTCCATTCCATCACAAGTGAAGTGCACCCCAGCACTGAGCACATCTACACAGAATGCCGTCGCAGGAAAGCAGCATCCTCAATGACGCCCACCACCCCGGCATGCTCTCTTCTCACTGGTACCATCAGGATGAAGGTACAGGAGGTTGAGGAGTCGAAGGAGGATGAGAGGTGACCTGATAGAGATGTACAAGATGATGAGAGGCATTGATCGTGTGGATAGTCAGAGGCTTTTTCCCAGGGCTGAAATGGTTGCATCAAGAGGACACAGCTTAATGTGATGGGGAGTAGGTACAGAGGAGATGTCAGGGGTAAGTTTTTTATGCAGAGAGTGGTAAGTGCGTGGAATGGGCTGCCAGCAACGGTGGTAGAGGCGGATACGATAGGGTCTTTTAAGAGGCTTTTAGATAGGTACAAGGAGCTTAGTAAAATAGAGGGCTATAGGTAAGCCAAGTAATTTCTAATGTAGGGACATGTTCGGCACAACTTTGTGGGCTGAAGGGCCTGTATTGTGCTGTAGGTGTTTCTAAGTTCTATGTTTCTATACTACCAGGTTCAGGAATAGTCAATATCCCTGAACCATCAGGCTCTTGAACCAGTGGGGATAACTTCACTCAACCTCACTTGCCCCATCAGTGAACTGTTCCCCATGGACTCACAGTCAAGTTCTCTTCATCAATATTAATTGCTTATTTATTATTATTATTATTAGTCTTTTTCCTTTGTATTTACACAGTTCGTTGTCTGTTGCACATTGGCTGTTGTCCATCCTGTTGGATGTGGTCTTCCATTGATTCTATTGTGTTCTATGTATTTACTGAGTATGCTCACAAGAAAATACATCTCAGTGTTGTATATGGTGACATGTATGTACTTTAATAATAAAAATACTTTGATCTTTGTGTTTGTTTATGTATCTATTATGGCATAAAATCACAAGGTAAATGATTCAAAAATAAATTCGGAGTCTTCCTCTAGAAGTTCAAAAGCCCCTCCAACTTGTTGGAATCGGAAGCCCGTGACCACTCACAGGGCACATGGAAGTCGCAGGAATCCACAGCGTGTCGAAAGCCAGTGGAGAAGGTGCGCAGTCTTCATTCCAGACTTCCTGAGAATGAGAATAATCCCGGGCATGAAAGGGTTTAACGCATTGGTTAACGTATGAATATTTAATGGCTCTGTCGTCAGTCGTCACTGGAGTTTAGAGGAATGAGGGGGATTTAATTGAAACCTATCAAATATTGAAAGGCCTAGATAGAGTGGTAGTGGAGATGATTTCCATGGTGCTGGAGTCTAGGACCAGAGGGCACAGCCCAAGATTAGAAGGATGTTCCATTAGAACATACGAGGTGAAATTTCTTTAGCTAGAGGGTACTGAGTCTGAGGAACACATTGTCACAGACGGCTGTGGAGGCTAATTCATTGGGTATGGTTAAAACAGAGGTTGATAGGTTCTAGATTAGTAGAGGTGTCAAAGGGGAGAAGGCAGGAGAATGAGGGTGAGTGTGTATTCATTCAGCTAGGATGGAACAACAAACTCGATGGGCTGAATGGCCAAAAGCTGCTCCTATTTCTTAAGGTCTTATGGTCTGCTGGCTCCATTCTGCGTCAGAGTCAGTGGCTGGCACTCTGGCCTCACTAGACAGAGGGTGTGTGTGTGTGTGTGTGTGTGTGTGTGTGTGTGTGTGTGTGTGTGTGTGTGTGTGTGTGTGTGTGTGTGTGTGTGTGTGTGTGTGTGTGTGTGTGTGTGTGTGTGTGTGTGTGTGTGTGTGTGTGTTTCTATGATACACTATATCTATGTCAGTGTTTCAGTGCCTGAACAGATTGAAATTTAAATGGTAATAATTGAAGTAAGGGTCAACAGAGATTTGATTTTACCCACTTTAGATAAGTTAAAAACTATTTGCACAGAGATCAGAAGATTAAGTGTGAATGTGTATTAAACCGGAAAATCAACACATTTACAATGTAAAACTTCAGTTTCTGCTGGTGAACTCAGCCAACCTTTGGTTGACATTAAAGCTTTTAACTGACAATTATAAATTGGCTTTTACATGAATTCATGAGCAGTAAATATAAATCTTCACAGTTTAAATAGAGCTTATTCACAATTGGTATTTAAAAGTTATTCCAATGAGTCCTTGCCCAGAATAAAAGTCAGTGATTGTAAAATTGGCTCTTTGATTATTTCTATGTCTGATCCGAGCTCCTGTGAAGAAAGGTGATATATACAAATGGAGATATTGCTTTACAAACTATACTTACTCAGGGCTTTCTCCTTTCAAAAAAATCAGACAAATTGACTGTTTGTGTACTGGGCTACTGCAGACAGCTCTGAACTAAACCCACTAGAGTAATGCACTCTCCCTATCATTGTTATCTCCTGAAACTTTGCCATCCTTTATGATCACTACACTCTTTCTAGTTTTGCTTCTGACTCATTCCCTTTGTTTGCTGCCACACTATTAGGGATCTTGCCTCTCATAGAGAAAAAACACAGAAAACCTACAACACAATACAGGGCCTTTGGCCCACAGAGCTGTGCTGAACATATCCCTGTTGTTGTGGCCTCCGTCGGTCGTGGTCGACAATGGGTACTGCGCCTCAGGTAGTCACTGGGTGTGGCCTCTGCAGGGCGCAAGCCAGGGCAGAGTTGATATGGAGATCCGTCTGTTGCCCATGCAGTGGGATACCCCTCTCCATGCTGATGACAGGTCCAAAAGAACGACGAAAGTCGGTACAGTTTGGTGCCAGCAGCATCACAGGAGTTGCCGTGCCGGTGCTGGGTACAGCAGTCAGCCGCCTTCGGGTCTCCAACTCCGGATTTTTCCTCGGGGTTTACTCCCAAAGCCTTTCCCGTGAGCGGGTATAGCCACAAGACAGCGGAGGTTTGAAATCGGAGTTTTCCCTCTCCTAGATGAGCTACCATCCATGGTTAACGAGCCCCATCTGCCCGGAGCAATTGATTTTAAGGCATCGAACATGTCCCTACCTTGGAAATTACTAGGCTTACCTATATAGCCCTCTATTTTTCTAAATTCTATGTACCTATCCAAAAGTCTCTTAAAAGACCCTTTCATATCCGCTTCCACCACCGTTGCCGACAGCCCATTCTACACACTCACCACTCTCTGTGTAAAAAACTTACCCCTGACATCTCCTCTGTACCTACTCCCCAGCACCTTAAACCTGTGTCCTCTTGTGGCAACCATTTCAGCCTTGGGAAAAAGCCCCTGACTATCCACACGATCAATGCCTCTCATCATCTTATACACCTCTATCAGGTCACCTCTCATCCTCTTCACTCTAAGGAGAAAAGATCAAGTTCGTTCAATGTATTCTCATAAAGCATGCTCCCCAATCCAGGTAACATCCTTGTAAATCTCCTCTGCACCCTTTCTATGGCCTCCACATCCTTCCTGTAGTGAGGTGACCAGAACTGAGCACAGTACTCCCAAGTGGGGTCTGACTAGGGTCCTTTATAGCTGCAACATTACCTCTCGGCTCCTAAATTCAATTCCACGATTGATGAAAGCCAATGCACCGTATGCCAATGAACCACTTCACACTTATTTGAGTTGAACTCCATCTGCCACTTCTCAGCCCTGTTTTGCATCCTATCAATGTCCCGCTGTAACCTCTGACAGCCCTCCACACTATCCACAACACCTCCAATCTTTGTGTCATCGGCAAACTTACTAATCCATCCTTCCACTTCCTCATCCAGGTCATTTATAAAAATCACAAAGAGAAGGGGTCCCAGAACAGATCCCTGTGGAACACCACTGGTCACCGGCCTCCATGCAGAATATGACCTGTCTACAACCACTCTTTGCCTTCTGTGGGCAAGCCAGTTCTGGATCCACAAAACAATGTCCTCTTGGATCCCATGCCTCCTTACTTTCTCAATAAGCCTTGCATGGGGTGCCTTATCAAATGCCTTGCTGAAATCCACGTACATTTCATCTACTGTTCTTCCTTCATCAATGTGTTTATTCACATCCTCAAAAAATTCAATCAGGCTCGTAAGGCAGGACCTGCCCTTGACAAAGCCATGCTGACTATTCCTAATCATATTATACCCCTCCAAATGTTCCTAAATCCTGTTTCTCAGGATCTTCTCCATCAGCTTACCAACCACTGAGATGAGACTCACTGGTCATTAGCAAGGTCTGAAACTATTGATTTGTGGGAATGCTCTGTTGTCACCGGAAGCATGGCAACTCTTGTGAGCTGCCCCAGCACATTTGTGCTGCAAAAGATGTATTTTACTGTATGTTTCAATTTTTTGATCTATCTGTGACAAATAAGCATCTCCACTCAAAGAGAGTCTCTAACAACTATCTTTTTAACAGCCCTTTAATTCTCTGTCTAATACTTTTTGTGTAATAAGACTCTGATCTTTGTGAGTGTGTGTGTATATGTGCATATCTCTGTGCGTATGTATGTTTGTCTGTGTGTACGTGTGTGTTTGTGAATTGAATTAACTCTATTCCTTACATCCTTCATAGACAAGAGGACTAAAAATGCGCTACATCTTTGTCTAAATATGTAATGTGCAATTTATAGTAATTTATAATAAATAGTATGTACAACTGGATAGTCAATATATCATAGAAATACAATTGTGTCAGCATGAATTAATCAGTCAGACGCCCTGGTGAAAGAAGCTGTCCCAGAGCCTGCTGGTCCTGGCTCTTATGCTGCGATACCATTTCCTGGATGGTAGCAACTGGAAGAGTTTGTGGTTGGGGTGACCTGGGTCTGTTTGTGGGAGTGTGTGTCTGTTGTATGTGTGTGTATTTGTGTCCTGGCTAAGGTGATACTTCAGAGGCTCATCAGCAACATCACCGAGTCAATGCTGCCTGAATCGCAGTGTGGGTTTGGGAAGAACAGGAGCACGATTGACATGATCTTCACTGCCCGGCAGCTTCAGGAAAAGTGCCGGGAGCAACATCAAGACCTGTTTATGGACTTTGTCGACCTCTCCAAAGCATTCAGCACTGTGCAAAGAGAGCTCTTATGGGATGTCCTCCTCAGGTTTGGCTGTCACAATAAATTTGTTAACATTCTCCACCAGTTCCACGATGGGATGACTGCTCGAGTGACCATAGGAGGACAAGAGTCCGAGCCCTTCCTTGTACGTGCAGGGGTGAGGCAGGGGTGTGTGCTAGCGCCAGTGCTCTTTAACATCTTCCTCTTGTGTAAAACCAAGCTTCTCCACAATGAGATTGAGGACAGCAGAGGTGTGGCAGTGCGCGTCGGATTAGATGGCAATCAGGAGGCTCCACACAACCACCAAACTCCATAGAGAAGAGGTCCTGGAGCTGCAGTATACAGATAACTGTGCTCTTGTGTCCCATAGAAACATAGAAAACCTACAGCACAATACAGGTCCTTCGGCCCACAAAGTTGTGGCGAACATGTCCCTATCTTAGAAATCACTAAGCTTACCAATAGCCCTCTATTTTTCTAAGCTCCATGTACCTATCGAAAAGCCTCTTAAAAGACCCTATCATATCTGCCTCCACCACCATTGCCAGCAGCCCATTCCACACACTCACCACTCTCTGAGTAAAAACCTTACCCCTGACATCTCCTCTGTACGTACTCCCCAGCACCTTAAATCTGTGTCCTCTTGTGACAACCATTTCAGCCCTGGGAAAAAGCCTCTGACTATCCACATGATCAATGCCTCTCATCATCTTGTACACCTCTATTAGGTCACCTCTCATCCTCCTTTGCTTCAAGGAGAAAAGGCTGAGTTCACTCAACCTATTCTTATAAGGCATACTCCCCAAGTCCAGGCAACATCCTTGTAAATCTCCTCTGCATCTTTTCTATAGCTTCCACATCCTTCCTGTAGTGAGTCGACCAGAACTGAGCACAGTACTCCAAGTGGGGTCTGACCAGGGTCCAATATAGCTGCAACATTACCTCTCGGCTCCTAAATTCAATTCCATGATTGATGAAGGCCAATACACCGTATGCCTTCTTAACCACAGAGTCAATCTGTGCAGCAGCTTTGAGCATCCTATGGACTTGGACCCCAAGATCCCTTTGATCCTCCACACTGCCAAGAGTCTTAGCATTAATACCATATTCTGCCATCATATTTAACCTACCAAAATGAACCACTTCACACTTATTTGAGTTGAACTCCATCTGCCACTTCTCAGCCCTGTTTTGCATCCTATCAATGTCCCACTGTAACCTCTGACAGCCCTCCACACTATCCATAACACCCCCATCCTTTGTGTCATCGGCAAATTTACTAATCCATCCTTCCACTTCCTCATCCAGGTCATTTATAAAAATCACGAAGAGTAGGGGTCCCAGAACAGATCCCTGAGGCACACTGCTGGTCACTGACCTCCATGCAGAATATGACCCGTCTACAACCACTCTTTGCCTTCTGTGGGCAAGCCAGTCCACAAAGCAATGTCCACTTGGATCCCATGCCTTCTTACTTTCTCAATAAGCCTTGCATGGGCTACCTTATCAAATGCTTTGCTGAAATTCATATACACTACATCTACTGCTATTCATTCATCAATGTGTTTAGTCACATCCTCAAAATGTTCAATCAGGCCCGTAAGGCACGACATGCCCTTTACGAAGCCATGTTGACTACTCCTAATTATTTTATACCTCTCCAAATGTTCATAAATCCTGCCTCTCAGGATCTTTTCCATCAACTTACCAACCACTGAGGTAAGACTCAATGGTCTATAATTTCCTGGACTATATCTTTCTTTTCTTAAATAAAGGAACAACATCAGCAACCCTCCAATCCTTGGGAACCTCTTCCATCCCCATTGATGATGCAAAGATCATCACCAGAGGCTCAGCAATCTCCTCCCTCACCTCCCTCTGTAGCCTGGGGTACATCTCAACTGGTCCTGGTGACTTAACTAACTTGATGCTTTCCAAAAGCTCCAGCACATCCTCTTTCTTAACATCTACATGCTCAAACTTTTCAGTCTGCTTCAAGTCTTCAGTACAATCACCAAGATCCTTTTCCATAGTGAATACTGAAGAGAAGTATTCATTAAGTACTTCTGCTATTTCCATACACACTTTCCCACTGTCACATTGGTTAGGTCCTATTCTTTCACGTCTTATCCTCTTGCTTTTCACATACTTGTAGAATGCCTTTGGGTTTTCCTTAATTCTGCCCACCAAGGCATTCTCATGGCCCCTTCTGGCTCTCCTAATTTCCTTCTTAATTTCCCCACTGCAGTGACTAGTGGAGTACCGCAAGGCTCAGTGCTGGGACCCCAGTTGTTTACAATATATATTAAAAGCAGCATCTCCAAGTTTGTGGGTGACACGAAGCTGGGCGGCAGTGTTAGCTGTGAGGAGGATGCTAAGAGGATGAAGGGTGACTTGGATAGGTTAGGTGAGTGGGCAAATTCATGGCAGATGCAACTTAATGTGGATAAATGTGAGGTTATCCACTATGGTTGCAAGAACAGGAAAACAGATTATTATCTGAATGGTGGGAGGGAAAAGGGGAGGTGCAACGAGACCTGGGTGTCATTGTACACCAGTCATTGAAGGTGGGCATGCAGGTACAGCAGGCGGTGAAAAAGGCAAATGGTATGTTGGCATTCATAGCAAAAGGATTTGAGTACAGGAGCAGGAAGGTTTTACTGCAGTTGTACAAGGCCTTGGTGAGACCGCACCTAGAATATTGTGTGCAGTTTTGGTCCCCTAATCTGAGGAAAGACATTCTTGACATAGAGGGAGTACAGAGAAGATTCACCAGATTGATTCCTGGGATGGCAGGACTTTCATATGAAAAAAGACTGGATTGACTAGGCTTGTACTCACTGGAATTTAGAAGATTGAGGGGGGATCTTATTGAAACGTATGAAATTCTAAAGGGATTGGACAGGCTAGATGCAGGAAGATTGTTTCCGATGTTGGGGAAGTCCAGAATGAGGGGTCACAGTTTAAGGATAAAGGGGAAGCCTTTTAGGACCGAGATGAGGAAAAACTTCTTCACACAGAGAGTGGTGAATCTGTGGAATTCTCTGCCACAGCAAACAGTTGAGGCTGGTTCATTGGCTATATTTAAGAGGAAGTTAGATATGGCCCTTGTGGCTAAAGGGATCAGGGGGGATGGAGAGAAAGCAGGTACAGGGTTCTGAGTTGGATGATCAGCCATGATCATACTGAATGGCGGTGCAGGCTCGAAGGGCCAAATGGCCTACTCCTGCACCTATTTTCTATGTTTCTATGTTTCTTAAGCTCCTTCCTATTAGCCTTATAATCTTCTAGATCTCTAACATTACCTAGCTCTCTCAACCTTTTGTTAGCTTTTCTTTTGTTCTTGACTAGATTTATTACAGCCTTTGTACACCATGGTTCCTGTACCCTACCATAACTTACCACACTATGGAGGATCTTCAGACTGTCCTTGCTGTGGCAGTGAAAGCGTACAGCAGGATGGGCTGACTGTCAATACCACCAAGACAGAAGTGGATTGCCAGTGGAGTACCAGTGTCCCACCCACCCTACCTGCTTTCACTGTTGGTGATGAAAAGCTGTCATTTGTGCCATCGTTCAAATATCTGGGGAGCATTCTCTCTGAGGATAGCAGCATTAACAACGACATCCAGAGCCGCATTAAACAGGCATCAGCTGCCTTTGGGAGACTTCGGCGTAGAGTCTTTCAGAACAGGAGGCTTCGTCCCTCCACAAGGGTCGCTGTACACCAAGCGGTCTGTGTCACCACCCTCCTTTATGGCTGTGAAGCTTGGGTAACCTACAGCCATCACATCAAATCCTTGGAGCACTTCCACATAAGCTGCCTCCAGTGCATCCTGGGAATTACTTGGCATGAGCGGGTGCCCCACACTGAAATACTTGTAAAGACCAACTGCAGAAGTATTGAGGACATGATCCCCCAGCGTCAGCTGCAGTGGCTGGGGCACGTGATAAGGATGCCCCCATGTCGGCTACCCCGCAGAGTGTTATACGGCTGGCTACATCATGGTTGATGCTCAGCTGGAGGGTCGAGGAAGTTCTATAGGATCAGATGAAGAATGCTTTAAGGAAGTATTTAAGGAATGCTTTAAAGAGAATGCTGGATGGATGGGTGGGATCCTTGATAATATTGAGGGCCCTGGGTATGCAGTGCTCCTCATAAATGTCCCTGATGGATGGTAGTGAGATCCCTATGATCCTCTCAGTTGTTCTCACAGTCCTTTGTAGGGATTTCAGGTTCGATGCTCGGCTGCTCCCACACCAGATGGAGATGCGGCTTGTCAGGATGCTCCCAGTGGTGTTCTGTAAGACTATTAAATGGTTCCCCTGTATGATTAAGATGGAGTCTTGACCTCAAATTCTACCTTGTGTCTATTGCACTGCACTTCCTCTGCAGCTGTTACACTTTAATCTACAATGCCTCAAATCTGAATCAGGATCACTGACATATGTAATGAAATTCATTGTTTTGCAGCAGCAGTACTGTGTAATATACTATAAATTACAACAAGAAATACGTATACACAAATACGTAGTGCAAAAAGTTAGCAAAAGCCAGTTGTGTTCACTTTTGGCACTACTTATTTAAATTTTTACTATTAATTTTAATTGAATTACTTGATCAGCATAATGACATGCAAGACAATTTTTTTCTCTGTACTTCAGTACATGTGACAGTGATAAACTAATTAGCCAATATTTCTTTGCGGCTGCACGTTAAGTTTCATTTGATGATTGCTTCTCAGAGAGAAGTACAACTCAAAGTCAACCCCTTCAGCCCAGGTGTTCCCAACCTTTTTTATGCTATACACCAATACCATTAAACAAAGGGTCTGTGGACCCCAGGTTGGGAAACACTGCTTCAGCCCATTCTACTTTCTTCTCGCTGCTGCCATCAGGAAGGAGGTACAGGAGCTCAGGACTCCCACCACCATGTTCAAGAATATTTATTACCCCTCAACCATCAGGCTCCTGAACCAGAGGGCAAACTTCACTCAACTTTGCTTGCCCTAATACTGAACAGTTTCTACAATCTATGGACTCACTTTCAAGGACTCTTCATCTCATGTTCTCAATGTTTATTACTAATTTATTTATTCCTATTAATTTTGAAGCCATTGCTCTGCACTGCAGTTAATGCTACACAATATGTTATTGTGTGTAGTTCTTCAAATGTTCCAAGTTTTCCTAAATGTTGTGGTAATATAATATTGTTAAGAGTATTAACAGTTTTTGCAAATTTTGATGACATGTTTGTTTTGGTACATAGGGTGTTTTTGTTGGGTCAATGGTCATTTATTCTGTTAATATGGTGTTAAATATTAGGATAATTTTGCCTTTAAGCTCAGCTTTGTTATCAACATTCTGCAGAGGCTCTGGAACTCTGTTGTTACTACGAACATCCAATGGTGAAGCAGTTGAAATAATTGTATTTTCATCAATGGTTTCCATCTTCATAATTTTCTTGTGTAGTATCGTCATGGTCTTTAGGTTGGTTTTTTCTAGCTCTTGTGCAACTTCATGTTTTATTTGGTTTAACATGTCTACAGGGATTCAGTTTTTTAACTGTCACTCTATGTTAATCTGCTATTCATTGTGCATCTACTTGCATGAAGGGATATTGTGCTGTAAAATGTTGAAAAAGTTTATCCCTGTCTCCTATCCTATCAGTCTCAAGTTCTGTTACTCGGTAATATGTACACATTATAAATGTTTTTACTTCTAATGACCATTTCATGCATGTCTTTCTTCTTTTAACTCTTTGAGTGGTCCCAGTTGTAAGTGGACAGCTCCCCTGAGAAACACCTGCAGCAGTCGCAGCCTGTGCTGTTGGTGGACTACCGGTACTTTGATTGCTGGCAGTATCTTTTTCCGGTTTCATGCTGGCTGCCAGCCTATTCAACAGTGCACCACTGCTTATTATAATTATTATTTGTTTTTTCTTCATTTTTGAATTACACAATTTGTTGTCTTTTGCAACTGGTTGTCCACCCTATTGGTGTGGTCTTTTACTGATTCTATTATGGTTATTGGATTTACTGAAAATGCCCGTGAGAAAATGTATCTCAGGGTTGTGTCATCCTCATGCGCCATGTCGTATGATGTGGGCAGTCTTGGTATTTGACTATGATTGTTCTTGGCAACTTTTTCTACAGAAGTAGTTTGACATTGCCTTCTTCTGGGCAGCATCGTTATAAGATGGGTGGTTGCAGGCATCATCAAAACTCTTCGGAGTTTGTCTGCCTGGGGTCAGTGGTCGCAACCACGACTTGTGATATGTATCAGCTGCTCAGATGACAATCCACCACCTGCTCTGCTCCCATGGCTTCACATGACCCTGAACTGGGGCTAAGCAGGTACACCTTGTCCAAGGCTGAGCTGCAGGCTAACAGAGGGAAGGAACACCTCACAACTCGGGAATAGTGTAGACAGACAGAAAGTAGGCCAAGGGTCCTGTTTCTGTACTATACAATTGCGTATGTCTGCGTCTCTACGATTGGACAGCAAAAACCACAGATCAGTGATGACTTTACCAAATTGAGGAGAAGTTACAAATGCTTCAGAACATGCAACATGGTCAAGGACAGCTTCAATCCTGTGGTTATAAGACTCTTGAACTGGACTGGACTTTCTATGTATTCACTTTATTCTGCATTGTTCTCGTCCCCTCATTATACGAAGGATATCAAAGTTTTATAGGGAGCATTTCTTATGAGGAAAGGTTGAGTGAGCTAGGGAAAGAGGATGAGAGGTGACTTGATAGAGGTGTATAAGATGAGATATTTGTGAAGTGGTTTGCCAATGGGGTACCAGTGTCCCACCCACCCTACCTGTCTTCACTGTTGGTGATGAAAAGCTGTCAGTAGTGCCATCTTTCAAATATCTGGGGAGCATTCTCTCTGAGGATAGTGTCATTGACAACAACATCCAGAGCCACATTAAACAGGCATCAGCTGCCTTTGGGAGACTTCGGTGTAGAGTCTTTCAGAACAGGAGCCTTCGTCCCTCCACAGAGGTCGCTGTACACCAAGCGGTCTGTGTCACCACCCTCCTTTATGGCTGTGAAGCTTGGGTAACCTACAGCCTTCACATCAAATCCTTGAAGCGCTTCCACATAAGCTGCCTCCAGTGCATCCTGGGAATTACCTGGCGTGAGCAGGTGCCTCACACTGAAATACTTGTAAAGACCAACTGCAGAAGTATTGAGGCCATGATCACCCAGCGTCAGCTGCAGTGGCTGGGGCACGTGATAAGGATGCCCCCATGTCGGCTACCCCGCAGAGTGTTATACGGCCAGCTACATCATGGTCGATGCTCAGCTGGAGGGTCGAGGAAGCGCTATGAGGATCAGATGAAGAATGCTTTAAGGAAGTGCAAGATCAAACCTGAGGACCTGAGGGATGTTGTTGCTGACTGTAACACTTGGTGACAGCTGTGTAGGGACGGGGTTCGTATTCTGGAGATGGAAATAACAAGCAGAAGAGAGCAGAAGAGATCCAGGAGAAATGCAGCCATGGTTGCCATCACTACCACCACCACTACCACATATACATGTCCCACCTGCAACAGAACTTGTGGGTCCAGGACTGTATAGTCATCAAAGATCTCACCGTTAAAGGAGTGGATGTCATCATTGGATTTTGATGGACAACTGAAGAAGAAGATAAGATGAGATCAGAAGATGATAGAGTGGCCATCCAGCACCCTTTTCCCAAGGTGGAAATGGCTAAAGTGAGAGGTCATATTTTAAGGTGATTGGAAGGAAATATAGGGGAGATGTCACAGGTAAGTTTTTTTTTACACAAAGAGTGGTGGGTACATGGAACACACTGCCAAGGGGGTGGTAAAGGCAGGTACATTACAGACATTTAAGAAACTCTTGGGTAGGTGCAAGGATCCCCACCACCCAGGACATGCCCTTTTCTCACTACTGCCATCTGGTAGAAGGTACAAGAGCCTCTGGACTCGCACCACCAGGTTCAGGAACTGTTACTACCCCTTAACCACCAGGCTGTTCAAGGAAATGAGAAAACTTCACTCACTTGCCTATTGAGATGTTCCCACAACCAATGATCTCATGGTAAATGACTCTTTATCTCATTATCTCATGTTCTCATTATTCATCGCAATTTATTTTTATTTGCATTTGCACAGTTTGTTGTCTTTTCCACTTCGGCTGATCTTTCACTGATCCTGTTGTAAATACTATTCTGTAGATCTGCTGAGTATGCCCGCAGGAAAATGAATCTCAGGGTTGTGTGTGGTGACATATACTTACTCTGATAATAAAATTTACTTAGTACTTTGAAGAGATGAAGGAAACTGGAGGGTTATGTGTGAGTGAAGTGTTAAATTGATCTGAAGGGCCTGTCTGTGCTGTTCTGTGTTGTATGTTCCAAGATACGAAAGCCTCAGAACATGTACCACCAGAATCAAGGACGGCTTCTCCTCCATGTTGGTAAGGAAGTGCACTACACTTTCCCTGTAGCTGCTACCCTTTATTCTGCATTGTTACTGTTTTCCCTTGTCCTACCTCAGTGAACTGTGGAATGATTTGATCTGTATGAACCAAGCTTTTCACCCAATTTTGGTACATGTGACAATAACAATAATTCCAATTGAACAGATCTCTTGAACGTTAACAATGCACTCTTGATCTCACAATCTGCTTTGCCATGGCCCTTGCACCTTATTGTCAGCCTGCACGGTACTTTATCAGTAGCTGTAACACTTTATTCTGTATATTCTGTTATTATGTTTCCCTCGTACTTTCTTAATATATGGATGGCTTCCAAAACTCAGTGCATGTCATAATAATAAGCCTATATCAATACCAAATGGCAGAGCAGACTAGAAGGGCTGAATGGCCTATTCCTGTTTTAGCACAATATTTCTGTAATACTCATTCCACTCTCTTAATTATTTTATTTTATTTTATAATTCAGCGATACAGCATAGTAACAGGCCCTTCCAGCCCAAGCAGCCCATGCTGTCTAATTACACCCATGTGATGAATTAACCTACTGAGCTGTACATCTTTGGATTTTGGGAGGAAATTGGAGCAACTGGAGGAAACCCGTGCAGTCACGGAGAGAACAGGCAGCGGTGGGAATTGAACCCAGATCACTGGTGCTATGCTACCATGTTGCCCAATTCTCTCAGATTAGCTTGCACTTTGTTGTTTCCCTGCACTGCACCTCGTGTGTAACTGTAACAATTTATTCTTCATTCTGTTATTGCTTTTCCGTCATACAGGCAAACTCCCTTACAGGCAGCAGTGAGCTCGTGTTGCAGGCAGTGTAAAGTGTTATGCTAATGCTACACTACCATGTAATAATGTGATGAAATGATCTGTATGGATGGTATACAAAGCAAAGATTTTCACTGTACCTCAGTATATGTGACAAGAATAACCCAATTTACAATGAGACTGTAAATTATTTGAGCAAAGGGTCAAGCAGTAAAGCAAATGCCAACATTTTGGGTTGAAACCTTACAATTTTTTGTTGTATTCAGTTTTATTCATGTTAACATCCTTCACTCTTTGTCAATGAGTAAAACATGCCTGAATAGTGCTGATACCTTTATATCACCACCAATAATCTGGATATCACATATTACTTCATATATACTCAGTGGACTCTGTATTAGGGACAGGAGGTACCATGATAAAGTTGCCACTAAGTGCGTGTTCATGGTCTTCTGCTGAGGTAGCTCATCCACTTCAAGGTTTGATGTGTGTTCAGAGATGCTCTTCAGCACACCACTGTCGTAACACGTGGTTATTTGAGTTGTTGTCACCTTCCTGTCAGCTTGAACCAGTCTGGCCATTCTCATCTGACCTCTCTCATTAACAAGGCATTTTCTCCAACAGAACTACTGCTCACAGGATGTTTTGTTTTTCACTTATCTTACTATTCTCTGTAAACTCTAGAGACTTGCGTGGAAAATCCCAGGAGATCGGCAGTTTCAGAAACACTCAAACCTGTCTGGCACCAACAATCATTCCACCGTCAAACTCATTTAAATCACATTTCTTCCCCATTCTGATGTTTGGTCTGAAAAACAACTGAACCTTGACCATGTCTGCATCCTTTTATGCATTGAGTTGCTGCCACATGATTAGCTGATTAGATATTTACATTAACAAGGAGGTGTGCTGGTGTATCTAATAATGTGGCCACTGAGTTTACAATTAGCCTTTACTCCATTAGAAATGATGAAAGACCAATAGGATTAAGGCCAAAGTTGTTCTTGCTGAATATATTGCTTAGATGCAGCAGATAAAATGAAGAAAAATTAATGTTCAGGATCGTAATAAGTTTTAATATCACTATGCAAGTTGCAAAAATATATATATAATATGTTTAATATACAGGACTGTAGTTATTTTATGTACTGCACAGTACTGCTGCCTTAAAATAAACAAATTTAATGACATCTGTCAGTGATGATAAACCTGATTCTGATACGGGTCTCTACTGTGGACTGAGAGTGGGAAGGGGGCAGGGAGAGGGGTATTATGGTTGGTAAAAGGGGAAGGGAGTGGGAAGGAAGAGGGAAGAGACATTTTGTAATAATCAATAAACCAATTGTTTCGAATCAAATGGCCTTGCCTGGTGCCCTAGGGGTGAGTGTGTCTGCTCCTGTGCTAACCCCATCCCCTGGCATTCCTCTGCCACCTGTCCCACACACCTTCTGTGATGCACCACCCTCAACATCCTTTGCTCCCGCCAGATTTGCCAACTCATTCTCCACTACATGCTGACAAATACAGTACTGTGCAAAAGTCTGAGGCACCCGAGCTGTATATACAGTATGTGTCTATGACTTTTGCACAGTACTGTATCTATTTAAATTAAGTAAGTGGATCAAAAAGAAAGCAACAATAATGAGGTATTATTAATGGGTTGGTTCACTGACTGTTCAGAAATCTGATGATGGGGGGGAATGAAGCTGTTTCTAAAATGTTCCTAAAATTTTGAGTGTTTGTCTTCAGGTTCCTTTACCTCCTCCTTGTGGCAGCAAAGAGAAAAGGGTATGTTCTGGATGATGGGAGTCCTTAATGACGGGTGCTGCCTTCTTGAGGCATTGCCTTTTGAAGATGCCCTGGATGCTGGGGAGGCTACTGTCCGCGATGGAGCTGGACGAGTTTGCAACTTCCTGCAGCTCTTCCGATCCTGTGCTGTGCTCCCCCCACCTCCCCTCCCCACATAGGAGAGTTTCAGAAAATACCAAAATATCAACGGAATTAAAAAGATTCAGTAAATCCTATGAACCAATAGGCAGTGGTCGTAGAAAGATGATGGACAAAGGACTGATGTGAAGAATACAATATGATTGGTGTGGTATGCACTGCCAGCGGTGGTAGTGGCATCAGATTCAGTTGTACAGTTGAAAATGAAGCTGGTTACTTGTACCCGAGGGCATGCATTTACGGTGAGAGGGGCAAAATACAAAGTTGATATGCGGGTCCGGTTTCTTACGCAGAATGCTAGGTGCCTGGGATGGTCCGTGAGGGGAGGTGGTAGCATTGGAGTGTTTAAGAGATTTAGACAGGTACAGAAAGGAGGGATAAAGATTAGCTTCATATGTCATATGAGCATCGAGACATACCATGAGTATCACTTACATCAATGACCAACACATCCTGTGTGCCATGCTCTCTGGAGACTGTTCCAAGTAGAACACACAACAGTACAGCACAGGAACAGGCCCTTTGGGCCGCAATGTTGTGCCGAATGAAATAAATTAGAAAGAAAATGGCCAACTAAACTAACATTTGAGGTTGTCCATCGTGTCTGATGGTGACAGGAGAGTTTTTAAAGTGGAAAAGCCATTGCACTGGAGTATTTCTCAACCTCAGAAGTCTGGGTCCAGTGGTATGAGTAGAGGTCATAAACTGGAGTCTTCCTTCACTGCAATTGATGACCATGATGTCTTCTGCCCTTCGCTCTCCACGGAGTGTTGCAGACCCACCTTTTCGGCCTTTGGATCTCACTGTAGATCCCATTCACAGGCTCACTGGAGCTGACTTTGCCTGCTAGGACAGACAAGTCCCTATCTCACCGGGCTATGAGGCCATCGGCTGCCCTCAGCTGGATTAGCCTGCCTGTTGAAGCAGTGTTGTGACCGCTGTTGCTCAGACAGCTACTTGGAGCCAAGGGTGAGAGCTGAGGGTCCAGTGGGGACCAAAGGTAAGTGAGCTGCCCCAGAATGGACACAAAAAGCCCCTTCAACAGAGATATTACCTCCTCCTGGACACCCTATACACCCCAAATCTAAACGTGTCCCTATCCAAATGTCTCTTAAAACTCCCCAATGTATCTGCCTCTCCCACCAAACCAGTTGGCGCATTCCAAGCACCACCTCACTGTGTAAAAAAAGTCTGCCCCTCACATCTCCTTTGAAGTTACTTCCTCTCACCTTAAAAACATTAGACATTTCAACCCTGGGAAATAGTTACTGTCTCTCTACTCTATCTATGGCTCTCATAATCTTATAAATCTCTCTCAAATCTCCCCTCAGCCTCTGCCTCTCCAGAGAAAACAGTAGTTAGCCCTAACCGTACATTTTTGGGATGTCGGAGAAAATGGGAGCACCTGGAGAAAACCCAGCATGGTTAAGGGGAGAACATACAAACTCTTTTCAGGCAGCGATGGGAATTGAACCCTAATCACTGGCACTCTAAAACGTCACACTAATCACTATGTGCTACCATGCTGTCCATGTGGTCAGTGTGCAGGGAAGAGGGCTTAGATTAATTAGGAGCCACTGGCTTAATTAGCTCGACACAGAATTGTGGGCTGAAGGGCCTGATTGCTACTGTAGCATTTTATGTTCTTCAAAAGGAAGGAACTTCCACAGCCAGGCCGAGAGTGAGATATGTGGGGTTGCTCCCACACAGGGCTAGTATAGACTCAATGGACTGAATGGCATCCTTCCGTTTGCACCACACTCTGATTCTGTGATTCTTCACATTATGGGGGCACTGGAAATTTGTCTGCCCTTCCACATCCCCGGGTCTGTCAGATTGCTTGGCCGGTATCCAGTCTTGGATAGGGAGTGGTTTATTCCAATTAAACCAAGGAATACAATTCAAAGTTCAAAGTTAAGAGTAAATTTATTATCAAAGTACAACTATGTCACCTTAAAAAGCCCTGAGATTCATTTTCTTGTGGGCATATTCAATAAATCCATATTAGAATACTAACCATAACAGAATCAATGAAAGACCACACCAACTTGTACTTTCAAACAATGTGCAAAAGTCATCAAACTGTGGAAATACAAAAAGAAAGAAATAATAACAATAATAAATAAACAATAAATATTGAGATCATGATATGAAGAGTCCTTGAAAGGGAGTCCATAGGTTGTGGGAACATTTCAATGAGGGGGCAATTAATGTTGGGTGATGTTATCCTCTTTGGTCCAAGAGCCTTGTGGCTGAGGGGTAGTAACTGTTCCTTAACCTGGTGGCGTGAGTCCTGAGGTTCCTGTACCTTCTTCCTGATGGCAGCAGCGAGAAGAGAGCATGACCTGAGTGATGGAAATCCCTGACGATGAATGCCGATTTCCTGCTACAACACTGTGCACCGTGTGTAGCTGTGCTCATTGGCGGGGAGGGCTCTACCTGTGATGGACTGCACCATATCCACTACTGTTTGTAGGATTTTCCATCCAAGGTCATTGGTTCTCCCATACCAGCCTGTGATGCAGCCAGTCAATATACTCTCTACCACACACACATGTATATAGAAGCTTGTCAAAGTTTTAGATGCAATGCCAAATCTCTGTAAACTCCTAAGGAAGGATTCCACAGCAACTCCACAATTCCATTTCCACAGCATGTGGCCCCTGGTGTTCATGAGTTTGAATTGGAAATAGAATGAGAATTGGAATAGGCTTATTCTTGCCATCAAGGATGGCAGGAGAGGCAGATCCCTTAGAGTCACAGGAGGCACTTAGACAGGCATATGGATAAAAGAACAATGGGTGGGTGGGGCTATGCAGTAGTGTTAGCAATTTTGAGCCCCTTATCTTAGAAAGGATGTGCCGGCATTGGAGAGGGTCTAGAGGAGGTTCAGGGGAATGATCCCAGGAATGGCACAGTGAGGAATGCTTGATGGCTCTGTGTATGTAATTGCTGGAGTTTAGAAAAAAGGTGGGGGTGATCTCATTGGAACTTATTGAATATTGACAGGCCTAGGTAGAGTGGATGTGGAGAGGATGCTTCCTATCCTGTCTAGGAGCAGAAGGCACAAGTTCAGTGTAGGGCATCCCATTGGAGCAGAGATGAGGAGGAATTTCTTCAGCCAGAGGGTGGTGAATCTGTGGAATTCAATGCCACAGACAGCTGTGGAGGCCAAGTCACTGGATATACTTAGAGCAGAGGTTGATAGCTTCTTAATTCTTAAAGGTGTCAAAAGTTACAGGGAGAAGGCAAAGGAATGGTATTGACCGTTTCGATTCCTCTTGCAGCCATTTGTCCTGTTCTTCACAATGAAACCATGCATCTGACTGAGTGTCCGCTTTCCCATCTTCTCCTAGTCAGAGGACACTCCCCTTCCCAAACATTGTTGGCGTGCTCCACTCCGACCCGGCTCTGCCCATCTGCTGTTCAAACTGGGAGTGGGATGTAGGCCTTCCACAAACTTCAAATCATTCACTGCCCAACCAGCCAGGATGATCCAAGTCCAGGGCACCTCGCACCACCAGGTTCAAGAACAGTTACTACTCCTCAATCATCAGGCTCTTGAACAAAAGGGGATTACTACTCTCAAGACAAACTGTTAAATACAAAACTGAAAGCAACAAAAATAGATAGATAAATCTTGAGATAGATAGATAAAACTGAGAACATGAGTTGTAGAGTCCTTGAAAATGAGTCTATTGGTTGTGTTCAGTGATCAGTTCAGTGTTGTGGTGACTGAAGTTATCCACACTGGCTCAGGAGCCCAATGGTTAAGGGGTAATAACTGTTCCTAAGCCTGGTGTTGTGGGACCTAAGGCTACTGTACATCCTTCCTAATCAATCTTTGCTATTTATAGTTTTTCATGAATTCAATAGTATTTCTCTATTTTCCTCTAAATACTTGCATGGAAGTTAATCTTAGAGTATTATTTTGAACTTCTTGAACATTGAACTTTCAGAAGTTTTGCTCAGGTCAGTACAATGGACTAACATGCTACAGGTTTGATGTTCTGGCAGACTGATATCAAAATGTGTTGAAGGATCTTAACCAGCTCAATCCATTTGGCCTCAGTATCATCAGCTCGAGCTGAGTGATGAACAAGCCTCACCTTCGAGGTGAGAGGGCAAAGATTTAAAAGAGACTCAAGGGACAACTTCTCACAGAGGGTTTAAAAATTCATTTTATTATTAAAGTATGTATGCAGTATACAATTCTGAGATTCTTGTTCCCCAGGTAGCTACGTTACAAAGAAAGCCATTAAGCCAGTTCAAAGCTGCGTAAGTGGAATGAGCTGCCAGAGGAAGTAGTTGAGGCTGATACAATAATGTTTGAAAAACATTTGGACAGATACATGAATAGGAAAGGCTCACAACCTTCTTATGTCCATAAAACCATAAGACATCTCCTCCTCAACACCAGTTCCAGGCCTTCTCCCCATAACCTTTGATGCCATGCCCAATCAAGAACCTATCAATTTCTGCCTTAAATACACCCAACCACCTGGCCTCCACAGCTGCATGTGACAAGTGCCACAAATTCACCACCCTTTGGCTAAATAAATTTCTCCGCATCTCTGTTTTGAAAGGGCACCCCCTATCCTGAGGGTTTGCCCTCATGTCCTAGACTCTCCCACTATGGGTAACATCCAGTTCACATCTAGATAGAGATGTACAAGATGATGAGAGGCATTGATCGTGTGGATAGTCAGAGGCTTTTTCCCAGGGCTGAAATGGTTGCCACAAGAGGACACAGGTTTAAGGTGCTGGGGAGTAGGTACAGAGGAGATGTCAGGGGTAAGTTTTTTACTCAGAGAGTGGTGAGTGCGTGGAATGGGCTGCCAGCAATGGTGGTGGAGGTGAATATGATAGGGTCTTTTAAGAGGCTTTTAGATAGGTACACAGAGCTTAGTAAAATAGAGGTCTATAGGTAAGCCAAGTAATTTCTAATGTAGTCGCACAACTTTGTGGGCCGAAGGGTCTGTATTGTGCTGCAGGTTTTCTATGTTTTCTATCTACTCTGTGTGGGCCTTTCAACATTTGAAAGGTTTCAATGAGATCCCCCCTCATACTTCTGAATTCCAGCGAATGCAGACCCAGAGCCATCAAATGTTCCTCGTATGATAATCCTTTCATTCCTAGAATCATCCTTGTGAACCTCCTCTGGACCCTCTCCAATGCCAGCACATCTTTTCGAAGACGAGGGGCCCAGAACTGTTCACAATACTCAAGGTGAGGCCTCACCAGTGCCTTATAAAGCCTCAGCATCACGTCCTTGCCTTTGTATTCTAGGCCTCTTGAAATGAATGCTAACATTGCATTTGCCTTCCTCACCACTGACTCAACCTGCAAGTTAACCTTCAGGGTGTTCACAAGGACTCCCAAGTCCCTCTGCACCTCAGATTCCTGGATTTTCCCCCAGTTTAGAAAATAATCCCCACACTTATTTCTACTACCAAGTGCATGATCATGAATTTTCCAACATTATATTTCATTTGCCACTTTCTTGCCCATTCTCCTAATCTGTCTAAGTCCTTCTGTATCCTACTGGTTTCCTCAACACTACCTGCCCCTCCAATCATCTTCATACCATCTGCAAACTTGGCAACAAAGCTATCTACTCCATCAACTAAATAATTGACACACAACATTAAAAAAAACGGTCCCAACTCCGACCCCTGTGGAACACCGCTAGTCACTGGCAGGCAACCAGAAAAGGATCCTTTTATTCCCACTTGCTGCCTCCTACCAATCAGCTAATGATTTTTTTTAGTTGCTCTCTGTAGTTTTTTAAAAACTTCCCAATACTCTAAAATCTCGCTAATTTTTGTTTTATTGAATGGTCTTTATTTTGCTTTTACAATAGCTTTGGTTTCCCTTGTCAACCTCTGTTGTACTATTTTACCATTTGATTACTTCTTCATTTTTGAAATACACAGGCACTGCACCTCCCTCATTTTTCCCAGAAACACATCCCATTGCTGTTCTGCTGTCATCAGTGCCAGTAGCTCCGTCCAATTTACTTTGGCCAACTCCTCTCTCATAGTACTGTAATTTCCTTTACTCCACTGAAATACTGCTACATCACACTTTTCTTTCTCCCTAACGAATTTCAAGTTGAACTCAATCATATAGTGATCACTGGTTCCTAAGGGTTCTTTTACCTAATCGCCTTTGGTTCATTACATAACACCTGATCCTGTACAGCTGACCCCCCTAGTAGGCTCAACGACAAGCTGCTCACTGACTAATACTGCAAACACGAGGAAATCTGCAGATGCTGGAAATTCAAGCAACACAGACAAAATGCTGGCGGAATACAGCAGGCCGGGCAGCATCTATAAGGAGAAGTACAGTTGATGCTTCGGGCCCAGACCCTTCGTTAGGACTAATGGAGAAAAGAAATAGTAAGAGATTTGAAAGTGGGAGGGTGAGGGGGAGAACCGAAATGATAGGAGAAGACCGGAGGGGGAGGGATGAAGCTAAGAGCTGGAAAGTTGATTGGCAAAAGGGGTACAGACCTGGAGAAGGGGGAGTATGATAGGACAGAAGGCCTTGGAAAAAAGAAAGGGGGAGGGGAGCACCTTCTTACCCCATCCTTATTTATTTATTTTATTATATATTATATTTATTGTGTGTGTATATGTGTGTGAGTGTGTGTGTATATATATATATGTATATATATAAATTTTTCTCTCTCTCTGTCACTCTCACACTCATTCCTTGCCTGTTCTCCATCTTCCTCTGGTGCTCCCACTTTCAAATTCTTACTATCTATTTTTTCCATTAGTCCTGACGAAGGGTCTTGGCGCAAAACGTTGACTGGACTTCTTCCTCTATATGCTTCATGGACTAATACCTTTAAGCAAGGGGTCCATGGACTCTAGGTTGGGTATCCCTGGCTAAGAGGATATGGACCAAATGCAGGCAAATGGGATTTGCTTAGATGAACATTTTGGTCAGAATAGACACGTTGGATTCAAGGGTTTGCTTCCATGTTGTTTCACTCTCTGACTCTTTTACTCTTTTGAAGATCCATAAGCCCATTAGATTCAGGAGCAGACAAAGGCCATTTTTTATTATTGAGATACAGCGCAGAGGACAATTCAAGCGTGTTGCCCAGCAACCCCTGATTGAACCCTAGCCTAATCAACAAACAATTTACACTGACCAATTAACCTACCAACTGGTAAGTCTTTGGACTGTGGCAGGAATCTGAAGCACCTCAATGGAAACCTACGTGATCACGGGGAGAGCATACAAATCCTTATGGACAGTGGTGGAAATTGAACCTGGGTCACTGGTACTGTAAAGCATTGTGCTAACCATTATGTCACCCCATCAATTAGTCCATCAATCATGGCTAAATTTTTCACAACCCTACTCTTTATACTGTACATATTTTTTGTATGATTACATATTTGCTTGCTATTTTATATGTGCCAAATGTGCCTTGTACTGTGAATGACTGTCAATACTGTGTTTTGCACCTTGGCTCTGGAGTAATGCTGTTTCATTTGGCTGTATTCATATATGGTTGAAAGATAATTAAATTTGAACTTGAACACTCCTCCTTTCTCCATGTAACTCTTAATCTTCTTACCAGTCAAGAACCTATTAATTTCTGCTTTAGATATGCCCAATGACTTGGCCTCCACCACCCTCTGTGGTAATGAGTTTCAGATATTCACCACCCTCTGGCTAAATAAATTCCTCCTTATTTCAGTTTTAAAAAATGCCCCATTATTCTCAGACAGTGCCTTTGGATCCTAAAGTTTCCTATCAATGGATCTCTCCACGTCCACTTTTCAGTATCTGGTAGTTTTCAATGAGATCCCCCATCCATTGAGTACAAATCTGAAATATCAAACCCTATCCATAAGTTAAGCAAGGATAACAGAAAGAATCAGATCAGAACCACGTCTAGACCTTGTATCCTGCTCTACCATTCAATATGATCTCAGCTGATCTAGCTTTTGTACAACACCCCCTTACCTGCGCTCTCCCCACATTCAATGTAGGTTATTTGTCTGTCACACTGTGGACTTCAGGAAGGGGAAATCGGGGGAACACACCCCAGTCCTCATTGAGGGGTTAGTGGTGGAAAGGGTAAGCAGCTTCAAGTTTCTGAGTATCAACATCACAGAGCTCTGGTCCTGAGTCCAGCACAACGTAGGAAACATCAAAAAGTCATGCCGGTGACGATACTTCTATTAGGAGTTTGAGGAATTTGGTATGTCTCCAAAGTCTCTAGCATATTTCTACAGACGTACCATGGAGAGCATCCTAACTGGTTGCATTGCCATCTGGTAAGGAGACTCCAATGCACAGGATCACAAGAGGCTATAGACTCAGCCAGTTTCATCTCAGACTATATCGGTCATCAATGCAATTGCGGCATTTCATTATAGGTTTTGATGTACATGTGACAAATGAAACTGATCTTAAATCTTAAATCCTAACTTAACCAGTTTATCCCTATAACTCAGGGCATTGAGTCCTAGCAACAGGGTTGAAATGTGATAATAGGACTAGCCAGAAAATCTTCTCATGGTAGCTGCTTGGGAGCTTTATTGTCTACTTGAGAGTGTGGACAGAGCTTTGGTTAGACTTGAGTCACAGAGCACTACAGGACAGAAACAGGCCATTTGTCCCATCTAGTTCATGTCAAACTGTTGTTCTGCCTAGTACCATTGACCCGAACTTCGACCATTGTTCTGCGTACCCCTCTAATCTATGTACTTCCAAATTTCACACTTCAGACTTTATGCCCATGTTGTACTAGAACCAAAGTAAGATTTGTTATCACTGTCATATACAGTCAGAGAGTCATAGAAAATTAGAAACAGGCCATTTGCCTATCTAGTCCATGCCAAACTATTTAAACTACCTACTCCCATTGACCTGTGCTGGGACCATAACCCTCAAAACCCCTACCAGTTGTGTACTTACCCACACTCTCACGACCCTCTGAGTGAAGAAGTTTTCCCTCCTGTTCCCTTAAATATTTCACTTTTCACCCTTAACCCATGACTTCTAGTTGTAGTCCCACCCAACCCCAGCAAGAAAAAGTCTGCTTGTATTTACCCTCTCTATACCCCTTATAATTTTGTATACCTCTATTAAATCTCACCTCAAAATGCTGTAAAACTTGTTGTTTTATGGCAGTAATACAGTGCAAGACATACAAATTCCTCTAACTCACCATAAATTAGAATATATTAAAATATTAATGTAAAAAGAGAGCAAAGTAGTGAGGTAGCATTTATACATTCATAGTCTGTTCAGGAATCTATTGGGAGAGGGGAAGAAACTCCTGTACTTCCTCTGTGATGGTAGCAATGACCTTAGGGTGGTGTGCGTCCTTAGTGATGGATGCCAACTTCTTGAGGCATCGTCTTTTGATGATGCCCTCAATGCTGGGGAGACTAGCATGTAGCACACATTGACTCTCCAATCCTGTGCAGTCAAGCCTCTATGCCAAATGGCAATGCAACCAGTCAGAATGCCCTCCAACTTTAGAAATTTGCCGGAGTCTTAGGTGACAAGCCGGGTTAGATCTCACTGCCTTTGGTTTCAGAGTGCTGCTCCCCCGTGGGACCCCTGCAGTGGGTGAAAATTGAAGAAAGCAAAGACAGCGTCAGCATTTCAGAATTCTCCTTTCATCTCCCGGTTGTCTCTCTGAGCCTCTGACTTTCCTATTTCTTGAAACTATACAGTTTGCTTTAGCCCTCTCTGATTATTGTCTGATGTTGAGTGTTAACCTTCTCTAATGGTTATAAGATTGGGCTGTTAAAAGATAAGCCTTTTCTTATAGGATAACAACAGTTACAATGTTAGGAGTCCTTTACTAGCCCCGACCTGCAGCCTGCTGTGTCTAATGCTAGGACCAATCCATTATACCTGTCTCACATCCCCCTTTAAGATATATATAAAAAAAAGCCATTGCTTTGTTCTGACAATACACAAATAATCACAGGATGAAGCCCTGTAATCTCAGCCGTTCTTGCCTCAGGCAAGCCGATATACCAAAGGACTATCACAAAGTTCTTAAGCTTTCTGTCTGGTTCCTCTGTTTTCTTGTCAATTTACAGATGTTAGTTTGTAAACCAGACACCACAATGAAAGTTGGCAAGTTGGGCACTTGCTAGAGACTTGAAAGGCCAAAATCAGTTTGGCTTTGTGTTCTGTGGAGCTCCTGTCGAGGCCCTTACTGACCAGTGAGCTCTTAACTAGAGGACGAGAGCATAAAAAGCTAGGATGTAATGCTGAGGCTTTGTCAGGCGTTGGTCAGGGCACATTTGGAGTATTGAGAGTAATTCTGGCCCCATATCTAAGAAGAATGTGCTGGCTCTGGAGAGGGTCCAGAGGAGTTCAGAAGCATGATCCAGGGAGAGAAAGGTTTGATGTATGAAGACTGGATGCTTGGCAATCAAACATCGATATATTGTGCTGAATCCACTACTCTCCACATGTGAATGGCCAGACCATGATACACCCACTCCCAGTCAGTACATCTGTAGAAGTCTGGTGACAAGCTTATCATCCTTAGCCTCATAAAAAAGTAAAAGTGTTGTCATGCCTCGTCGTGACTGCACCTATGTGCGGAGCTAGGACAGATCATCCGATATGTTAATGTCCGGGAATTAAAAGCTGCCGACTTTCTCCACTACAGATCCCTCAATGCAGGCAATGTTTGCCCTCCTTCCCCTTCCTGAAGTCAGTGCTCAGCATTTTAGTTTTACTGATGTCCAGTGAGAGGTTGTTGTGGCTTCACTCAATCAGTTCCTGTACACCAGCTCATCACCACTCAACGCCAATAGTAGTGTTGTCAGTGAACTTTGCCCTACTGCCATAGCACATGGAACATTGAACAATACAAGACAATACAGGCCACTCGGTCCACAATGTTGTGTCAACTCTTTAACCTACTCTCAGATCGATCAACCTTTCCCTCCCACATAGCTGCCCATTTTTCTTTCTTTCTTTCTTTCTTTCTTTCTTTCTTTCTTTCTTTCTTTCTTTCTTTCTTTCTTTCTTTCTTTCTTTCTTTCTTTCTTTCTTTTTCAATCTTTTTATTAAATTTCATATATAAAGAAAAACATAACATAATATTAAATAGGTTATAAATGCGCTAGGCTTGAAATTAAATTAGTAATAAGATAACAATATCTTATTAAAATATCAGCAAAAAAAATCGTACAATAATCAATCAAACCTATATTGATTATACATGAAAAAGAATAATCACCAAAAGAAAAAAAAGAAAAAAAATATAAAAATACACAAAAAAATGTATATTAAAAAAAAATAAACCTAAACTAACATGGGCAATAATAACAGTTTATGTACATGATAGTGTCAAGAACTCTGGAACTCCATACCAGAACAAGAATAAAAAGAGAAAAGGTCTGGAAGAGGCCAGATTAATTCATATGAAAGTGTCGAATGAACGGTCCCCAAGTTTCTTCAAATTTAATTGATGAATCGAAAATAGTAATTCTAATTTTTTCTAAGCTCAAACAAGAAATAGTTTGAGAGAACCACTGAAACGTGGTAGGAGGATTTACTTCTTTACCCATTTTTCTATCATCCATACACCTCTCTTACGTCTCTAATTTATCTGCTGCTATTGCCACCTCTTCCAGCACATTCCACACACTCACCAATCTCAGTGAGAAAAATTACTTCTGATATCCTCCCCATTATTCTCGCTGTATTCTTTAAAGATTGCAGAGAGATTGGATAGAGGCATGCAAAATTATGAGGCATGTAGATAGGGTAAATACAAGCAGGCTTCTTCCACTGAGATTGGGTGGACTACAGCAAGAGGTCATGGCTTAAGGGTGAAAGGTGAAAAGTTTAAGGGGAATGTGAGGAGAATCTTCTTCACTCAGAGGGTGGTGAGAGTGTGGAGTGAGCTATCAGCACAAGTGGTGCATGCCAGCTCAATTTCAACGTTTAAGAGATGTTTGGATAGATACATGGATAGATAGTAGGGATATGGAAGTCTACGGTTCCAGTGCAGATCATCAGGACTAGGCAGTTTAAATGGTTCTGGCATGGCCAAGATGGGCCAAAGGGCCTGTTTTTGTGCTGTACTAATTTATGACTATGACTCTATGACTAGTATATGCTCACTGCCCATTACGCTACTAGTGTTTAGAGCAGCAGTGAAGGTCCTCTATCTCTGTCTGTCCTTGACCACTCAGACGTAGGGTTCCCCATTGCTGTTTCTGTAACAGTTTTGTTTTAGCAGTCAAGGTTGTTAGCCCTGAGCTGAACCCCCAAACCTGGAGGACCAGTGGTCCACTCTTAGTCTGGCCTCTACCCTTTGACCTGTCTGTCATGGTTGACCCTACCAAGACCCAAAGCATAAAGCCCTGACTCCAGCCAACGCAGCTTGCTGGATCTTTGAGGCACACAAGCACCTAAACCCTATGACAAGATTGTGGTGCTGTTGGAGGATCCTCCCCATACTTCCCTCCAATCACCTTAAATTATGTCCCCTTGTGCTAGCCAGTTCTGCCCTGAGAAAAAGCCTCTGGATATCCTCTCAATCTATGCCCCTTATCATCCTGTATCAAATCACCCTTCGTCCTCCTTCGCTTCAAAGAGAAAATCTCTAGCTCATTCAACCATCCCTCATACGTCATGCTCTCTGATCTCCTCTGCATCCTCCCTGATGTTTTCACATCATTCCTATAATGAGTCAAGCAGAATTGAACACAATATTCCAAGTGTGGTCTAGTCAGAGTCAGGGCTATGCACACATTCCTGAGGAGCAGCTTAATTGAAGCTGGTTAAGAGGAGATTTGTGATGTTTGCTGGTTCTTGTTTGGTTTACAACTGAAGACATGCTTGAACATAATAGATACTTATTGAGATAGTGTGCAGAGTAGGCCCTTCCTGTCCTCCAAGCTGCAATGCCCAGCAATCCCCCAATTTAACCCTAGCCTAAACACAGGACAATTTACAATGACTAATTAACCTACTCACCAGCATGTCTTTGGACAGTGGGAGGGAACCAGAGCGCCTGGAGAAAACCCACATGGTCATAGGGAGAATATACCAACTTCTTAAAGACATGAAGGCATAGAGTATCTGTGAAAGGCAGGGTCAATGTTACTACATACCATGGGTCGAAAGGCCTGTATCTGTTCTATGACTCTATGACACTAAGACGTCACAATTTCCACATCGGGTCAGGCACAAGAAAGACTGTAGCAATACACACAAATTCCGGAGGGACAGAAGTTCGTGGAGGGGAACACTTTGCAACTAGTGATCATAATGCCATTATTTTCAAGTTAATTAAAGAGAAGGATAGGTCTGGTCCTCTGGTTGGCATTTTAAATTGGTGAAAAGCCAATTTTGATGGTATCAGAAAAGATCTGGCAAATGTGGATTGGGACAGGTTGTTTTCAAGATTTACTTTGGCAAGCCGGAGGTCCTCAAAAGTGACATTTTGAGAGTACAGGGTTTGCATCTGTATTTACCCAGGAGATGGACACAGAGTCTATAAAAGTGAAGCAAAACAGTAGTGAGGTCATGCACAGATTACAGAGGAGGAGGCATTTGCTGTCTTGAGGCAAATTAGGGTAGATAAATTCTCGGGAAGCAAGTACAGAAATCGCAGGAGGCCTAGCAGAAATATTTAAAATATCCTTAGCAATGGGTGAAGTGCTGGAGGATTGGAGGATAGGTGACATTGTTTCATTGTCTAAGAAAGGCTCTAAAAATAATCCTGAAGATTATAAGTCAGTGAGCCTGACATCAGTAGCTGGTATGTTACTGGAAGGTATTCTAAAGGACCAGATGTACTATACAAGTATTTCAATAGATTAGGACTAATTGGGATAGTAAATGTGGCTATGTGTATGGTAAGTCGTGTCTAACCAAACATAGAGTTTTTTGAGAACTTACCAGGAAAGTTGATGAAGACAAGGTAGTGGATGTTGTCTACATGGAGTTTAGTAAGGCCTTTGACTAGGAACTGCATGGGAGGTTGGTCAATCAGTCCAGAAGGCTTAGTTGCTTGGTACTCAGGTTGAGGTAGTCAATTGGATTAGATATGGCTTCAGAGATGAAGGCAGAAAGTGGCAGTAGATGGTTTCCTCTCTGACTGGAGGCCAGTGACTAGTGATGTGCCACAGGGAACGGTGCTGGGTGCATTGTTGATTTTCATCTACAGTAGATCAATGATCTCAATGACAGCAAGGAAGGCTACCAAAGCTGGCAGCAGGAACTAGATCAGCTGGAAGAATGTGCTGGACAATGGAAGATAGAATTTAATGCAGTCAAGTGTGAAGTGTTGCACTTTTGAATGACCATCCAGGGTAGTGAAGAGTAGGGCACTGAGGGGGGCAGTAGAACAGAGGGATCTGGAAATACAGATCCATATCCCCTTGAAACTGGTGTCACAGGTAGACAGGGCTATAAAGAAAGCTATGGGCCTTCATAATCAAAATATTAAGTACAGGAGATGGGATTTTGAAGTTGTATAAAATGTTGGTGAGGCCTAATTTGGAGTATTGTGTGCAGTTTTGGTTACCTACCTACAGGAAGAATGTAAATAAGATTGAAAGAGTACAGAAAAAATTTAGAAGGACGTTGCAAAGGTTTGGGGACCTGTGTTGTAGAGGAAGGTTGAGTAAATTAGGAGTTTATTCCATGGAGCATAGAAGAGTGAGGGGAGATTTGATAGAGTTATTCAAAGTTCTGAGGGATATAGACAGGTATACATGAATGGGAGGGGAATGGAGGACTATGGTCTGGGTACAGGTCAATGGAAGTAGGCAAATTAATAGTTTGGCACCAACTAGATGGGCTGAAGGCCTGTTTCTGCACTGTACTGTTCTATGACTCTATAATTCATAGAGTGATCTAGCAATAATGGTGCATAGTTCCCTGAAGGTGGAATCTCATGTGGACAGGGTAGTGAAGAAAGCTTTTGGTATGCTGGCCTTTATAAATCAGAGCATTGAGTATAGGAGTTTGGATGTAATGTTAAAGTTGTACAAGGCATTGGTAAGGCCAAATTTGGAGTATTGTGTCCAGCTCTGGTCACCGAGTTACAGGAAAGATGTCAACAAAATAGATAGAGTACAGAGAAGATTTACTAGAATGTTACCTGGGTTTCAGCACCTAAGATATAGGGAAAGTTTGAACAAGTTCGGTCTTTATTCTTTGGAACATAGAAGATTAAGGGGGAACTTGATAGAGGTATTTAAAATTATGAGGGGGATAGATAGAGTTGACATAGATAGGCTTTTTCCATTGAGAGTAGGGGAGATTCAAACAAGAGGACATAAGTTGAGATTTAGGGGGCAAAAGTTTGGGGTAACATGAGGGGGAACTTCTTTACTCAGAGAGTGGTAGCTGTGTGGAACGAGCTTCCAGTAGAAGTGGTAGAGGCAGGTTCAGTATTGTCATTTAAGTTAAATTGGATAGGTATATGGACAGGAAAGGATTGGAGGGTTATGGGCTGAGTGCAGGTTGGTGGGACTAGGTGAGAATAAGCATTCGTCATGGACTAGAAGGGCCTAGATGACCTGTTTCCGTGCTGTAATTGTTATATAGTTATATGGTTTATAACTCATCATGTCAGACTGCATCTATGGAAGACAGTTTATTTCCTTAATAGATGCTGCCTGACCAGCTGACTTCCCCCAGCATTTTATATGTGTTATGACATCATGTCACAAGTCTTTTCCTGCTTTCATCTCTGTACGTTGACCAGTTCTGCTCCATCCCTCATCTTGTAGTGATGTAACGCTGAGGCTTTATAAGGCCAGCTCACATTTGGAGTATTGGGAGCAGCAGTTTTGGGCCCTTATATAATAAAAGGAAATAGTGCATTTTAGAGTGTCTAGAGAAGGTTCACGAGAATGATGCTAGGAATGAAAGGGTTAATGTGTTTGAGGAGTATTTGAAGGCTCTGGGCCTGTACTCGCCGAAATTTAGAAGAATGGGGGAGAAGGACCTTATCGAAACACCAAATATTGAAAGGCGTAGTTTGAGTGGATGTGGAGAGGATATTTCCTATAGTGGTTGTGTCTAAGACTAGAGGACACAGCCTCAGAGTAGAAGGATATCCCTTTAGAATAGAGATGAGGAAGAATTTCTTTAGTCCGAAGGTAGTGAATCCGTGGAATTCATTGGCTGTGTAGGCCAAATCATTAGGTATATTTAAAGCACCATTGATATGTTTTGATTAGTTAGGGCATCAAAGTTTACTGGGAGAAGACAGAAGGAGTGGGGTTGAGAGGGAAAAGAAATCTGCCATGGTCAAATGGCAGAGCAAACCTGATGGGCCAAAAGGCCTAGTTCTGCTCCTATGTGGTATAGTCTCATAGTCTTGCAGACTTCTCCTTTCCCTTCCTCTGTAACTTATACCCATCATTCTGTCAGATTGTGGACTTCAGGTTGGGGAAGATGGGAGCACACCAGTGCTTATTGAGAGATCAAAAGTGGAAACAGAGGGCAGTTTTAGGTTTCTAGGTGTCGACAATCCTGGGCTCAACATAATAAGGCAATTGTGAAGAAGGTGTGCCAGTGGCTATATTTCATTAACTGCTTGAAGGGATTTGATATGTCACCAAAAGACCATAGAACTTTCAACAGATGTACCGAGAAGAGCATTCTAACTAGTTGTATCACCGTCTGGTTAGCAACTTTAAATTCCTCAGTATTATTATTTCAAAGGACCTGTCCTGGACCCAGCATGCGAGTACAAATGTTGGAAAGCATGGTAGTGCCTCTAGTTCCTCAAAGATTTGCAGAGATTTGGCATGACATCCAAAACATTGACTAACTTCTATAGATGTGTAGTGGAGGGTATATTGACTAGCTGGATCACAGCCTGGTATGGAAACAGCAGTGCCTCTGAGTGGAATATCCTACAAAAAGTAGTGGATTTGACCCAGTACATCACAGGTAATCCCTCCCAACCATTGAGCAACCTTCATGAGGAGCTGTCATAGGAAAGCAGCATCCATCATCAGGGATCCCCACCACCCAGGGCATGCTCTTTTCTCGCTGCTGCCATCAGGTAGAACGTACAAGAGCCCCAAGACACACCACCAGGTTCAAGAACAGTTTCTGCCCTTCAACTTATCAGGGTCTTGAACAAAAGTGGATAGCTACACTCACCTTCTCTTGTCCCATCATGGAAATGCTCCCACAACCAATGATCTCACTTTAAGAACTCTTTATCTCATTATGCCATGTTCTTGTTATTTATTGCTATTTATTTATATTTGTATTTGCACATTTTGTTGTCTCCTGCACTCTTGTTGATGTTTCATTGATCCTGTTACAGTTACTATTCTATAGATTTCCTGTGTATGCCCACAGGAAAATGAATCTCAGGGTTGTATGTATATGGTGATGTATATGTACTTTGAGAATAAAATTTACTTTGAACATTGAACTTGTTGGTACAGAGAGGCCACTGCACAGAATTGGAAAAAGCTGCAGAGGGTAGTAAATTTAGTCAGCTCCATCAAGGGCACTAGCCTCTGCACTGTTGAGGAAATCTTCAAGGAGCAATGGCTCAAAAAGGTGGCATCCATCATTAATGACCCCCATCACCTAGGAAATGCCCTCTACTCATTGCTACCATCAAGGATGAGGTACTGGAAGGAATCTGAAGACACACATTCAGGAACAGTTTCTTTTTTCTTCTTCTTTTTCTTTTTTAGGAACAGCTTTCTGTTTTTAGGATTTCAAGAACTGCTTCTTCCTCTCCACCATTTGATTTATGAACAGACAATGAACCCATGAACACTATCTCGCTATTTTTGTTCTACTTACTTATGTTTTGCTTATTATAATATATGTACTAACATTTATATACTAGATAGTTAGATATTTATCTAAGTTATCTATTTATCTATCTCTAGTTAGACAGAGCTCTTAAAGAGAGCGGAGTCAAGGGATACGGGGAGAGGGCAGGAACGGGGTACTGATTGTGGATGATCAGCCATGATCACAGTGAATGGCAGTGCTGGTTCAAAGGGCCGAATGGCCTGCTCCTGCACCTATTGTCTAATGTTTATTTATAGTATATTGTATGTCTTACACTGTACTGTTGCCATAAAACAACATATTTCACAGCATATGTCGATGATAAACCTGATGCTGCCATCTGATTTCTAAATGGACATTGAACCCATCAACAGTAACTCACTAATTTTTTTATTTCTGTTTTTTTGCACTATTTATTTTAACTTGACTATTTAATAGATATATATAAGCTTAATGTAACCCAGATTTTTGTTCTCTATATTTATTATGTATTGCATCGTACTGCTACTAAATTAACACATTTCATGACATATGCCAGGGATTTTAAACCTGATTTGAGATTTAATAAATCCAACATCTGCTGATGCTATCCTATTCCAAAAGTACGCTTGCCAGCCACCCCTTCTGCTTATCATTTGGCATCTGACCTCCGCCCTCCAATACCTCTCTGCTAAAAACAGGGAGCCGTGGAAGCAACGCCTTTGAATGTCTTTAAGGAAGTGATAAACAGGTTCTTGATAAACCAGGAGGTGCAAGATTATCATTGTTTCTGCCGACTCTCACCCACTAATCTTCTCACACGCCTTGATCTTGCACCATCTCCCATATCAAGGCCCTTCCCACCAGGAAAGATTAAGCAGGAAAATGCCAGCACAGGAGGATAAGAGTTCTTGGCAGAGGTTGGCCAGGCTACGTCTTTATTATTTGGAACATAGGACATGGATTGTCCATGAAATCCATAAAGGGATGCTAAGCACAGGAATGTCTGTACGTAAGGTGACTCTGACAGGAAATGATAAAGTAGTGGTGGTTGGGGGAGTGGAGGGGTGGGTTAGTGGGTGGAGGTGTTGATCAGCCTTACTGCTTGGGGAAAGTAACTGTTTTTGAGTAGTCTTCTCCTTGATGGGATAGGGAAAAAAGTCTGCGAACAGGGTGTGGGGGATCCTTCACGTGTTACTGGCCCTTTTCTGTATGTATGTCCTTGATGGTAGCTAGATTAGTTCCAGTGATGCCTTGGTCAGTTTTGACAGTTGTAGAGCCTTCCTGTCTGCTGCAATTCAGTTTCCAGACCGTGCAGTGATGCAGAATGTTAGTCCGTAAGATAGGACCAGTTGGCCCAAGAGTCTTCTCTGCATGGCTGATCCAATTTTCCTCTCAGCCCAATCTCCATACCCTTTCCTGCCCTGACCAAATTCCTCCTCATCTACATTCTAAAAGGATGCCCCTCTATTCTGAGGCTGTGCCCTCTGGTCTTAAACCCTCCCACCACAGGAAGCACACTTTACACATCCACTCTATCAAGGCTTTTCACCATTCAATAGGTTTCAATGAGGTCACCCCTCATCTTCTGAACTCTACTGAATAGAGGCTCAAGCCATCAAAAATTCTTCTTCTGACAAGCCATTCAATCCAGGAATCATTTTCTTGAACATCCTTTGAACCCTTTCTACTTTCAGCACATCTTTTCTAACATAAGGAGCCCAAAACTGGGGCCTCATCAGAGCTTTCTAAAGTCTCAACATTACATCCTTGATGCTCTCGAGATGTTCTCTACTGCGCACCTGTAAAATGATGTGAGGATAGATGTGCCTAGTCCAGCACTCTGCAGCCTGCTCTGAAAGTGGGGGCGTTGGTGAGCTTCCCTGATTGGATGGGATTGTATAGGCCCATGAGATTTCTGCGAGATGTGCCCGCCTAAGAGTTTGAAACTGCTTACAGTGGAGCGAGTACTCTATGGCCTCACAAATTTGAGAATTTTCATTTCCCCTGACCCCACTGCTTCATCTCCACAATGGATGGAAAATCTTTTTTTTCGTCTCCACTCTCATTACAAAGTTCTTAAAGTCTTCCACTTCTTTCTACAACGAAGGTCCAAGCATTTTGCCTCCACCAACATTCTCACCCACTGTAATGAACTTATTCGTGCCCTGAAGAACTTCCCTTTTGACTCCAGGATCTCAGGCAGGTTTAAGGTTCAAAGTCAAAGTCAAGTCAATTGTCACCTGCACAAGTACATGTGTGTACAAGTAGAATGAAAAACTTATTTGCAGCAGCGTCACAGCTACATTGTAGCAGAAAAGCAGCATTCACATGAAAAAAACAAATATAAAAAACATAAATGATATAAATGTCTCTGGAGATGGCTTATCTACAGATATCTACTATAAACCTACAGATTCTCACAGCTACCTGGACTATTCCTCTTCCCACCCTGTCTCTTGCAAAAATGCTATCCCCTTCTTACAATTCCTCCGTCTCTGCCGCATCTGCTCTCAGGATGAGGCTTTTCATTCCAGGATTAAGGAGGTGTCTTCCTTTTTTAAACAAAGGGGCTTCCCTTCTTCCACCATCAACTCTGCTCTCAAACGCATCTCTCCCATTTCCTGCACATCTGCCCTCACCCCATCTGCCCACCACCCCACTTGGGATAGGGTTCCCCTTGTCCTCACCTACCACCCCACCAGCATCTGGGTCCAACGTATAATCCTCTGTAATTTCAGCCACCTCCAACAGGATCCCACTACCAAACACATTTTCCCTCTCGCCCCCCCCCCCCCGTTCTGCTTTTCACAGGGATCACTCCCTACGCGACTCCCTTATCCACTCGTCCCCCCCATCCCTTCCCACCAATCTCCCTCCTGGCACTTAACCTTGCATAAGTGAACAAGTGCTTGAACAAGTGCTACACCTACCCTTACACTTCCTCCCTCAACACCATTCAGGGCCCCAGACAGTCCTTCCAGGTGAGGCGACACTTCACCTGTGAGTCGGCTGGTGTGGTATACTGCGTCCGGTGCTCCCAGTGTGGCCTTTTATATATTGGTGAGACCCGACACAGACTGGGAGACCGTTTCGCTGAACACCTACGCTCGGTCCGCCAGAGAAAGCAGGATCTCCCAGTGGCCACACTTTTTAATTCCATGTCCCATTCCCATTCTGATATGTCTATCCATGGCCTCCTCTACTGTCAAGATGAAGCCACACTCAGGTTGGAGGAACAACACCTTATATACCAGCTGGGTAGCCTCCAACCTGATGGCATGAACATTGACTTCTCTAACTTCTGTTAATGCCTCTCCTCCCCTTCTTAATCCATTCCTGATATATTTAGTATTTTCCCCCCTCCTCTTTTTTTTTCTCTCTCTGCCCATTACTCTGCCTGTTCTCCATCTCCCTCTGGTGCTCCCGTCCCCCTTTCTTTTTCCCTAGGCCTCCCGTCCCATGATCCTTTCCCTTCTCCAGCTCTGTATCCCTTTTGCCCATCACCTTTCCGGCTCTCAGCTTCACCCCACCCCCTGCGGTCTTCTCCGATCATTTTGTATTTCCCCCTTCCTCTCCTACTTTCAAATCTCTTACTATCTTTCCTTTCAATTAGTCCTGACAAAGGGTCTCGGCCCGAAATGTCAATGGTACTTCTCCCTATAGATGCTGCCTAGCCTGCTGTGTTCCACCAGCATTTTGCGTGTGTTGCACGATATAAATGTTATATATCTACTTAATTTAAAATACGGTGTGGTACAGGCCCTCTGAGCCATACCACCTAGCAACCCCTACCCTGATTTGATCCCAGCATAAACACAGGACAATTTACAATGATCAATTAACCATTATGTCTTTGTACTGTGGGAGGAAACCAGAACACCCTGAGGAAACCCACAGGCACAAGGGAGGAACATACAAACTTGCTTAGAGAGATCACTGGAATTGAACTCCGAACTCTGATGCCCTGAGCTGTGATAACTTCACACAAGTTGATAAACCACTATGTGCCACAATGAGAATGATCTAAATTAGAACATGAAAAAGCAAAGACCATTTTAGTGCAAAATTATGAAAGTGGTCGTAGTGTTTCTATACCTACGCAGAAAGTGGCGAGTGTGTGGAATGGGCTGCCGATGGTGGCGGTGGAGGTGGAAACGATAGGGTCTTTTAAGAGACTCCTGGATGGCTACATGGACCTTAGAAAAATAGAGGGCTATGGGTAAAGCCTGGGTAGTTCTAAGGTAGGGACATGTTCCGCACAGCTTTGTGGGCTGAAGGGCCTGTATTGTGCTGTATGTTTTCTATGTTTCTATGTAATGATTAATAATGTTATTTTTGTCTGCCTGACATGCTCCATGTGGGTCCTACTTTGTTGATTTTCTGCAAGTTTCACCTTTAAATCTGCATTTGTTTGGTGTATAAGAAATCCTGCCACAAAGGTAACACAGTTTCTTTGGCCAGGCCAGTTTATGTTTAGTTTTGTTTATGCTTGCTTTCATTCCTGACTGCGACTCAATTGTGTCTCTGTCTGCGATTTCCATTGAAACAGCAATTTCCACCGCTCATTTGAATGTAAGCTGTGCTTCAGTTACGAGCCATTTTTGAATGCTTTCTTGTAAGAGTCCACAAGCTAAGTGACCTCTCAGGTGAGCATTAAGCCCATCACTGAACTGACAAAGCTCATGTATTCTCTTCAATTCAGCCACATATGTTGAAATGGACTCCTTTTTGATTCCATGTATGAAAGCAATCAACAATGGCTTTGGTGTTAAGTGTTCTTGCATTACTTTGATAATACTAGCAAAGCACATTGCTGCAGGTTTGGTTGGAGTAGTCAAACTTCAAAGCAAACTGTACACCATTAAACCCAACAAACACATGAAAATTGGTATTCGCTTTTCATTGGCCATTTCATTTGCTTCAAAATACTGTTCTAATAGCTCAGTATTCATGAGCCAATTACCCATAGTGCAATCAAACTCAATATTTCCAAAGTAGCCAGCCATTTCAGATTTTTTAAAAGAATATTATCACCCAGTACTCATTCTTTATGAACCCCAAATTCTTCTGTTTTCCAAGTTTTCTTTAAAAAAAACTCGATCATTTCTTCCCTTCTGAAGAACGCTGCTTTTTTTAAAAAAAAACAACCATCTCCATGTTTTGGCCTTTTTACTGAGGGGTGTTCCTCACGGTCTTATTTTTAATTCAAATGTCTCACTTCTCTTCAACAAGTAGATAGATGTCTTGGGGTTCGTTTTAAAAATACCTTGTCACCAATGCTCTGTTTTGTAACTACAAAACATTAAACTAACTCAACAAAATACATGAGAGTCCAGGGGTGCAGGTGTAACTTCATGTTTTACTTTAAGCAAGGTGCATCGTCTTTCCACAACCATGATTGTTCTTGGCAATTTTTTCTACAGATGTCGTTTGCCATTGCCTTCTTCTGGGCAGTGTCTTTACAAGATGGGTGACTCCAGCCATTATCAATACTCCTCAGAGATTATCTGCCTGGTGTCAGTGGTTGCATAACCAGGACTTGTGATCTGCACCAGCTGCTCATATGATCATCCATCACTTGCTCACATAGCTTCACATGACCCTGATCGAGGGGACTAACAGGTGCTGCACCTTACCCAAGGGTGACCTTCAGGCTAGTGAAGGGAAGGAGCACCTTATACCTCCTATGGTAGAGACGTATCTCCACCTGGCCATTCAACCTGCTCCAAGAGCTTTTTGTATGTGACATTATGGTGCAGTCATTGCCCCCTTGGAAAGGAAGAGGGGTAAAACAAGCAGAGAGAAATCTGTAAGGCAGCAATACTGTGATTGTATTCTCCAGAAGAGGAATGGTTAAAGGGAGATGTAATTGAGGCAATAAACTGAAAAGGGGATTTTGTGGAGTGAATCAGGAGATGCTGCATCCGTTAGCGGATATTAGGCAGAAAACTTGAAAGGGATAGACACAATAAATTCTGCAGATGCTGAAAATCCAGAGCATCACTCATATAAATGCTGGAGTAACTCAGCAGGTCAGGTGACATCTATGGAGGGCAGTAGAAAGTTGCCTAAATAAGAGTTTCTTAAAATGTCCCTGATGCATCTGCCTTTACCACCACCCCAGGCAGCAAATTCCACACATCCACCACTCTGCATAATAAACCTACCTCTGACATCTCCCACCCCCATTCTTTCATCCAATTACATTAAAATTATGCCCCCTTCCATTAGTCATTTCCACTCTGGCTGTCCATTCTGTCTATGCCTCTTATCATTGAGTACACCTCTGTCAGGTCACCTGTCATCCTGTGCTCAGTGCTGAGACCCCAGTTGTTTACAATATATATTAATCATTTAGACGAGGGAATTAAATGCAGCATCTCCAAGTTTGTGGATGACACGAAGCTGGGCGGCGATGTTAGCTGTGAGGAGGATGCTAAGAGGATGCAGGGTGACTTGGATAGGTTAGGTGAGTGGGCAAATTCATGGCAGATGCAATTTAATGTGGATAAATGTGAGGTTATCCACTTTGGTTGCAAGAACAGGAAAACAGATCATTATCTGAATGGTGGCCGATTAGGAAAAGGGGAGATGCAACAAGACCTGGGTGTCATTGTACACCAGTCACTGAAGGTGGGCATGCAGGTACAGCAGGTGGTGAAAAAGGCAAATGGTATGTTGGCATTCATAGTAAAAGGATTCGAGTACAGTAGCAGGAAGGTTCTACTGCAGTTGTACAAGGCCTTGGTGAGACTGCACCTAGAATATTGTGCGCAGTTTTGGTCCCCTAATCTGAGGAAAGACATTCTTGCCATACAGAGAAGGTTCACCAGATTGATTCCTGGGATGGCAGGACTTTCATATGAAAAAAGACTGGTTCGACTAGGCTTATACTCACTGGAATTTAGAAGATTGAGGGGGGATCTTATTGAAACGTAGAAAATTCTAAAGGGATTGGACAGGCTAGATGCAGGAAGATTGATTCTGATGTTGGAGAAGTCCAGAACGAGGGGTCACAGTTTAAGGATAAAGGAGAAGCCTTTTAGGACCGAGATGAGGAAAAACTTCTTCACACAGAGAGTGGTGAATCTGTGGAATTCTCTGCCACAGGAAACAGTTGAGGAAACAGTTCATTGGCTATATTTAAGAGGAAGTTAGATAAGGCCCTTGTGGCTAAAGGGATCAGCGGGTATAGAGAGAAAGCAGGTACAGGGTTCTGAGTTGGATGATCAGCCATGATCATACTGAATGGTGGTGCAGGCTCGAAGGGCCGAATTGCCTACTCCCGCACCTATTTTCTATGTTTCTATGGTTAGGAGGGCTTTACCAGAGGTGTACTAGGTTGAATCCTTTACATTTTATAAGATTTTCAGCTCAAAGGCATTGATGTTCCCATACCCTCGTATGCAGCCAGTTAGCACATTTTCCACCACACATCTTTAAAAGTTTGCCAAGGTTTTCAATGACATGAACCTCTACAGACTCCTGAAAAAGTAGAAATGCTGTTGTGTTTTTTTTGCAATTTTATTTATATGATGGCTCAAAGGACAGGTCCTCTGACATAGTGACTCCCAGGAATTTGAAGTTACTGACCCTCTCCATGTTTGATCCTCCAATGAGCTCTGACTCATGGATCTCTGGTTTCCCTTTCCTGAAGTCTACAGGTCTTATTGGCATTGAGTGGGAGGCTCACACAAAAAGCTGGAGGAGCTCAGCAGGCCAAGCAGCATCTATGGAAAAAAACGTACAGTCAGTGTTTCGGGCCGAAACCCCTTCGGCAGAACTGGAGGAAAAAAAAGCTGAGGAGTAGATTTGAAAGGTGTAATATATATGTTTTCTGAGTTTATACATTTCTTTGCTCACTATTTTGATTTAAGTTACTCACTATTTTTGAAGTTTGCTTGCTATTTTGAATGTTTTGCTCTTTGGCCTCAGAGGAACACTGTCTTGTTCAGTTGTATCTATGTATGGTTTGAATGATAATTAACCTTAATTTGATTTTGATATTGACATACTGAGATGTTTTTGAGCTTTTCCTGAAGTAAGTGCAAGGGAGAAACACAAAATGAAAAGCAAGAAATGAATGCAGAATGAAGTGTTCAAAGTAAATTTATTATCAAAGTACATATGTGTTACCATATACTACCCTGAGATTCCTCTTCTTGCAGAAAATAAAGATACAAAGTACAATAAAATCAATGAAAAACTGTACACAATAAAAATAGACAAACAAGTAACATGCAAAAGGCAACAAACTGCAAATACACAAAACAAAATGCTAATAGTAATACCTGGACACCTAACTCAGAGTTGGCAACCTCTTCCCAGAAGCAGAGGGGTTCCTTGTAGTAATACAGGATCAGGTAGTTAACACAAAAAACATCAAAAATACATAATAAAAGACCCACAAATTCAAGGTGATAAATGCAGAAAACACCCAGGGAAACCAGAAACAATCCAACACATTACAGATCCTGCAGCAGTTTAACTCAATCTGATTACTTACACAGGCACAATGAAACATCAGTCACCAAAATCTTGCTTTAATGTACAAACTCAGAAAAGGCACTATATAGTGCTGTGCTACTGCATATACTACTATATCTAATTATAAATGCAAATACTAGCCTGAACCAGTTTTAGAGTTATAGTCCAACAAGTTGTATTATGACCAATCCCCTATCATTACAGAGTAAACAATCCATTAGAACCATCCAGATATAATATTACTGAATAAACAAGCAAGGACAACTAATAGATACAGCCATTCCAAACACACATAATATACAGAAGTCAATAAGTGAAAAAACGTATTGCTGAAATATGCTGAATTAAAAGACTTTGGGACATGAACAGAACATTGCCCCGATAGTAATATCTACAAGTGGTATCATCCCAAATTCACTACACAACAGTATTAAACAATTAAGCCTACACAACAATGTTTATGTAAATCTCCAGAGAGCCACAATACTAAACAGCACTAGAACAGTTCAAAGTTCCCAGCAATTGAGAAATGAGTGAGCTTGGCTATACCCGTACCTCAGGTTTCACCAGCTTGAGCTGAGAAAAAAATAAATAATATAAAAGTAAGCACTAAGTATCGAGTTAAAGTGAAATACATTTTATACTGTTATAGAGAAAGTGCAGTGTAGCTAAGGAACACAGCAAAGTAGATTGTGAGGTCAAGAGTCCATCTTATCATACAAGGTCCCTTCTATAGTCTGACAAGAGAGGGATAGAACTTGTCAGTCTGGGAGTGGGAAGGAGAAATAAATGATTGGCAAGCTGGAGATCCATAGGAGCAGAATTTACCTGTCGAGCCTGCTCTGCAAGTCCATCATGGCTGATTTATTATCTGTTATGACCCCACAGGTTTCGTTTACTGTGGATTGTTGCTTTAAGTGCCTGAGTGAGGTGGGACTATGACGTCAGTCACAAGCTGACACTGCTAATTGTGGGCTTAACGAGAGAGAAAAAAGGAGGCGGGGGAGAGAGGGGAGAGAAAAGACCAGCTGCCGGAACTTCGGCAGCTCAGTGCGATGGTTTGGAACTCTTTTAAGCCCAAATGATTGGGTTAAACATCGGCATATATTGCACAATGAATGTGGGACTGTCACTTCATATAATCCATAGGAGTGGATTTTTGGGATATCCTGTGGGACCACTTAAGTGTTAATCCTTGCCTGGGTATGTTGTGTGGTAACCATTCAAAGACGATATTCCTGTGACAGGTCGTTTTCGGTGATAGTTCGGATGTGGATTTGGAACATCACAATGGACAAGATCTATGGTGACTGTTACCTCATTTTACCAGTGTGGAACCTGTGGAATACTTCGTACTTACCTTCTCTCTCCATTACAACGTGGATTACAAATATCTTTCTCCCATCACTTCTTACATGGATGACTGAGCTTTCCTACTTTACCATATCAAGACTCTAAGCCTTGTTCCTCAAGCTCGATAGTTTGGGTGCTATATTTACACACATATATACACATAACACTGTAAACTATTTATCTTGTTTAAGTTACTATATTATAAGTAGATACTAATAAAGTAACATCAAAACCTGACTCAGTGTGAAATCTCTTGCTGCTGGTTTATTTCTAAGACTTTACAAATTCATAACATATCCCTCTCAACTCCATTCTCCTGCCTTCCCTCCAACCTTTGACACCCTTACTAATGAAGAACCCATCAAACTCTGCTTTAAATATACCCAATGACTTGGCCACAGCTGCCTGTGGCAATGAATTCCACAGATTCACCACCCCCTGGCTAAAGAAATTCCTCCACATCTCTGTTTCAAAGGGGGCAAACTTGTTTTCTGAGGCTGTGCCCTCTGGTCCTAGACTCCCCCACTATAGATGGCCATTGTGATCAGGAGTTGTGAGTTCAAGAGTTCATCTTCTAAAAATTGGGTATAATTTATGCTTAATTTATGGTTTTTTTATGAGTATTGTTTATATGATACTCTGCACCTGTGATTCTGCTGCAAGTAAGTTTATCATTCCGATTGTGCATACATATACTTATGCAGATGACAATGAACTTGACTTTCATCTTTATTCTACAAGAGGTCTTACAACTTGGCACCATAGCATAGTGGTGTAACAGCACCAACGATACAGGTTCAATTCCCACCACTATCTATCAAAAGGTTTAAGTTTTCCCCATGACCGTGTAGGTTTCCTCGGGGTGCTCCAGTTTCCTCCCTTGCTCTAAAGGTATACTGGAAGGGCTTGTTACTGTGCTGTGTCTCTAAATCTAAAACCTAAAACTGAGTAACAGCAGGCTTGAAGCTGACCTTGTGCCTGGTAGTATGTGTTCTCAAACTTTTGTATCTTTTGCTTGATGGAAGGGGGTGAAGAGATGATGTCCAGGAGGGGAGGGATCCTTGATTAACATCAGTTGTAGCATTCAAAAAAGACAGGGTAAACATTTAGGGAAAGTAATGTCTGACACCATAAGTGGAGGGCAAGGGAAAGGAACCAACTGAATGGCTGTTGAGTTGAATTCTGTGCAATTGTTGTTTTGCTCCCTTAACATGTGCACTTCCAAGAATCTGCGTTCTCTAAAATAAGTATAGGGTACCTCGCCTTCGATGGAGCTTCACAGCTGTTCCTGCAAAGCTGCGAGGGACCCATTACTCATGGATGCTGCAGGCATGGGCAAGGCAAGGGGCTCCTTCTCACGCATGAGAAGAATGAACAGGCTTTCAGTCCACATCTTCCCTTTCTCCAATTCTCTCCCCCCAATGTCATAGAACAAAGAACATTACAAGCCCCGTAGACCTTCACTGCTGACGTTAAGGTCAGTCTAAACCCTTCCCTCCATTTTTGAGCTATCCGTGTGCCTGTCTAAAGAGTTTCTTAGCTATCCCTAACATATCTGTCTCTATCCCTGGCAGGGCATTCCACACACCCACGCCTCTCCATGTAAAAACCTACCCCTGACATACTCTCTAAACTTTCCTCCAGTCACCTTAAAATGATATCCTCTCACATTAGCTTCTTCACCCTGGGGAAAAGCCTCTGGCTGTCCTCTTGATCTGAGTCTCTCATCATCTTGTACACCTCTATCAAGTCATCTTCCTTCATTCCAAAATGTTAACAATTCCCAATTCCTGATCCTGAAATTTGTTAACTTAGCAGCAGCACCACTTCAATGCAATACATAATATAAGAAAAATAATAATAATAAGTAAATCAATTACAGTACTCATATGTTGATTAGGTTAAAAATCATGCAAAAAGCAGAAATAATATATACTTAAGAAGTGAGGTAGTGTTCATGGGTTCAATATCCATTTAGGAATTGGATGGCATAGGGGAAGAAGCTGTTCTTGAATCACTGAGTACGTACCTTCAGGCTTCTGTATCTTCTCCCTGCCGGTAACAGTGAGAAAAGGGCATGCCCTGGGTGCTGGAGGTCCTTAATAATGGACATTGCCTTTCTGAGACACCGCTCCTTGAAGATGTCCTGGGTACTTTGTAGGCTAGTAGCCAAGATGGAGACAATTAAATTTACAACCCTCTGCAGCTTCTTTCAGTCCTGTGCAGTAGCCCCCCACCCTCCATATCAGACTGTGATGTAGCCCGTCAGAATGCTCTTCACAGTACATCTATAGAAGTTTTTGAGTGTATTTGTTGACATACCAAAATATCTTCAAACTCCAAATAAAGTATAGTCACTGTCCTGCTTTCTTTATAGCTGCATTGATATGTTGAGGCCAGGTTAGATTCTTAGAGATCTTGACACCCATGAACTTGAAACTGCTCACTCTCTCCACTTCTGATCCCTCTATGAGGATTGGTATGTGTTCCTTCGTCTTACCCTTCCTGAAGTCCACAATCAGCTCTTTCGTCTTACTGACTTTGAGTGCAAGGTTGTTGCTGCGACACCACTCCACTAGTTGGCATATCTCACTCCTGTACTCCCTGTCATCTCCACCTGAGTAATGGTTGTATCATCAGTAAATTTATAGATGGTATTTGAGCTATGCCTAGTCAAACAGTCCTGGGTATAGGGAAAGTAGAGCAGTGGGTTAAGCACACACCCTTGAGGTGCACCAGTGTTGATTGTCAGCGAGGAGGATAATTATCACCAATCCACACAGATTGTGGCCTTCTGGTTAGGAAGTCAAGGATCCAATTGCAGAGGGAGGTACTGAGGCCCAGGTTCTGTAACTTCTCAATCAGGATTGTGGAAATGATGGTATTAAATGCTGAGCTATAGTCGATGAACAACACCCTGACGTAGGTGGTTGTATTGTCCAGGTGATCTAAAGCCATGTGAAGAGCCATTGAGGTTGCATCTGTCGTTGACTTATTGTGGCGATAGGCAAATTGCAATGGGTCCAGGTCCTTGCTGAGGCAGGAGTTCAGTCTAGTCATGGCCAACCTCTCAAAGCATTTCATCACTGTTGATGTGAGTGCTACTGGGTCTTTAAGGCAGCTCACATTATTCTTCTTAGGCACTGGTATAATTGTTGCCTTGAAGCAAATGGGACCTTCCTCTCGTAGCAGTGAGAGGTTGAAAATATCATTGAATACTTCTGCCAGTTGGTTGGCACAGGTTTTCAGAGCCTTACCAGGTAATCCATTGGGGCCTTCTGCCTTGCGAGGGTTCATCCTCTTTAAAGACAGCCTAACGTCAGCCTCTGACAGAAAATACAGGGTCACCAGGTGCAGCAGGGACCTTCACAGCTGTAGTTAATGTAACACTTACCCAAAAGGCTGGTATATGTCCAGGGGAAACTGAGTTCCAGCAACTCACCAACCCACCTCCCGTACACGCAGGTGCTGTGAGAATCGAGTTTATGCCTCGCGCCCACCAACAGTACCAAACCCACAACAAATACCGTTATGAAATACACTTTAAAGAGTTTACTAAAATTAAAAGAGTAGTAGGCAATACAATATATATATATGGAAAAAAACAAAAGGCGCCAACTTATCAAAGTTCAGTCTGTTTAGTGCACTCGTTGGAGCTCAATCAACGAACCAATCGACCCATCCGACCGCCACACCGTCGCACCTGGGACCACCCCGGTCCAACACACGTCCACCTTCCTCGGCGTCTTCCTCGGCCTCCCCCTCACACCAAAAACCCGTGAAAACCCCTCCCCCAAGTTCCCAGCATCACAAGACACAATAACATTCCCCATTGATTAACAAATGAATACAATTACCATATCAGCCATTCTAAAGTGAAACAATGGCGAGAGAAACACTTATCCGACAAAGGAGCATTCCTGCTCGTAACAAACCACAGAAGCCATTTTGAGTAACATACACAGGACATTGTACATTAAATTCTCCCTTTCAAAGCAGGCATAAAAAGCATCGAGTCCATCTGGTAGTGAAGCATTCATGTTATGGGGTTTCCTTTAGTAGGAAGTAATATCTTGCAAACCCTGCCAGAGTTGTCGTACATCTGATGTTGCCTTCAACCTCATTCAAAATTGTATCTTTGCCCTTGAAATAGCCCTCCGCAAATCATACCTGGTTTTCTGGTACAGACCTGTGTATGCCAGCATTAATAACCTGGTTTGAATTCTGATTCACAAGGTTGCATTGGCTCGTTGGGCTGGAAGAGCCTGTATCTGTGCTGTAAGATATGAAAACGAGTGTTTAAGGTGAGATATGTTAAAAAAATATATATATATATATATATCTATAAATACAGAATACATGGGCTGGAAGGCACCTGTATTTCCTCTCTGATGACAGTAATGAGACAGTAATGTTGAGGGTCTTTAATGATAGCTGCCGCCTCTTTGAAGCAGCCTCTTTTGAAGATTTCCTCGCTGGTGGGGATGCTAGTACCCATGATGGAGCTGGTTGAATCTACAACCCTCTGTACTTTGGAGCCTCCATACCAGATGGTGATACAGCCATCCAGAATGTTCTCCTCAGTACACCTGCAGAAACTTGCCAGTCTGTCATGCTGCCATAGGCAGACACCTCCTAGTCTCCACCCAGCTAACTGCCACTCATTTCCAAACTATGACCTGCAACCTATTTAAACCCAGCTCTCCTCCACTGCCCCTGTTCACTCCCAGCTGGACTCAACCCATTGCTTCAAGCCTTCAGTTATCTTGTTGTCTTGTCATATTAAGTATCTGTTCTCTCCTGTTTTGTGGCCCATTGTGGCTTGTTAGCTTGAAGTTTATTAGTAAAATATTGTTTACTGATAAATCATCTCAGCTGCTCTGCTTTTGGGTCTTCAGTGGTGAACGGTGTGCCACAGGGGTCGGTGCTGGGCCTGCAACTGTTCACGATATACATTGACGATCTGGAAGAGGGGACTGAGTATAATGTATCTAAGTTTGCTGATGATACTAAATTGAGTGGATAAAGAAATTGTGCAGAAGGTACAGAGAGTCCACAGAGAGAAATAGATAGGTTAAGTGACTGGGTCTGGCAGATGGAATACAATCTTGGTAAATGCGAGATCATCCACTTTGGAAGGAATGATAGAAGAGCAGATTATTATTTAAATGGTAAAAAAAAAATTGCAGGATGCTGCTGTGCAGAGGGACTTGGGAGTGCTTGTGCATGAATCACAAAAGGTTGGTTTGCAGGACCCGCAGGCTATCTAGAAGGCAAATGGAACGTTGGCCTTCATGGCTAGAGGGATTGAACTTAAGAGCAGGGAGGTTATGCTGTAATTGTATAGGGTACTGGTAAGGTCATACCTGGAGTACTGCATGCAGTTCTGGTCTCCTTACTTGGGCGGGGTATACTGGCTTTGGAGGCAATGCAGAGGAGGTTCACCAGGTTGATTCCAGAGATGAGGGGGTTAGACAATGAGGAGAGATTAAGTCACCTGAGACTATACTCGCTGTAATTCAAAAGAATGAGAGGAAATCTTATAGAAACAAATAACATTATGAAAGGTATAGACAAGATAGAGGCAGGAAAGTTGTTTCCACTGATAGGTGACACTAGAACTAGGGGACATAGCCTCAAGATTCGGGGGAGTAGATTTAAGATGGAGTTGTGGAAGAACTGCTTTTCCCAGAGAGTGGTGAATCTGTGGAATTTTCTGCCCAATGAAGCAGTAGAGGCTACCTTAGTAAATATATTTAAGACAAGGTTGGATAGATTTTTAAATAGCAGGGCAGATGCAGTGGATGTTGTGTATTTGGATTTTCAGAAGGCCTTTGACAAGGTGCCGCACATGAGGCTGCTAAACAAGATAAGAGCCCATGGAATTACAGGAAAGTTACATATGTGGATGGAGCGTTGGTTGATTGACAGAAAACAGAGAGTGGGAATAAAGGGATCCCAATCTGGTTGGCTGCCGGTTACCAGTGGTGTTCCACAGGGGACTGTGTTGGGGACGCTTCTTTTTACGAAGTATATCAATGATTTGGATTATGGAATAGGTGGCTTTGTGGCTAAGTTTGCTGATGATACAAAGGTAGGCGGAGGGGCCGGTAGTGCTGAGGAAACAGAGTCTGCAGAGAGACTTGGATAGATTAGGAGAATGGTCAAAGAAGTGGCAAATGAAATACAATGTTGGAAAGTGTATGGTCATGCACTTTAGTAGAAGAAATAAACAGGCAGATTATTTAAATGGGGAGAGAATTCAAAGTTCTGAGATGCAATGGGACTTGGGAGTCCTCATGCAGGATACCCTTAAGGTTAACCTCCAGGTTGAGTCGGTGGTGAAGAAGGCGAATGCAATGTTGGTATTCATTTCTAGAGGAATAGAGTATAGGAGCAGGGATGTGATGTTGAGGCTCTATAAGGCACTGGCAAGACCTCACTTGGAATACTGTGTGCAGTTTGGAGCTCCTTATTTAAGAAAGGATGTGCTGACATTGGAGAGGGTTCAGAGAAGATTCACTAGAATGATTCCGGGAATGAGAGAGTTAACATATGAGGAATGTTTGACCGCTCTTGGACTGTACTCCTTGGAGTTTAGAAGAATGAGGGGTAACCTCATAGAAACATTTTGAATTTTGAAAGGCATGGACAGAGTGGATGTGGCAAAGTTGTTTCCCATGGTGGGGGAGTCTAGTACGATAGGGCATGACTTGAGGATTGCATGGTGCCCATTCAGAACAGAGAGGCGAAATATTTTTTTTAGCCAGAGGATGGTGAATCTGTGGAATCCTAACCACCGTTGGTGCCCCACCAGACTTCTCCAGCCTGGGGACTGTCCGCCTCACCACTCGATCTGCCCCTGCACATCAACTTCTGCAAGTTCTCACTCCAGTTCACTGGTCCCTTTTAGATTACTCATCGTATTAACCCAGTCACTTACCTTCTGCAGCTGCCACCATCCCTCAGGATTACACCTACCTTCCACGTGGCCAGCATCAAGCCCATTGTCTATGTACCACTCAGCCCAGCTGAGCCTGCACCTCCAGAACCAAGAATGGTGGAAAGTGGTGCAGCATACATCATTCGGCAGTTAATGGATTCACATCATTGTGGATCAGTCGTGCAGTATCTGGTCAGCTGGGAAGGGTATGGTCCAGAGGAGAAATCTTGACTGCTGTCGAGTTTCATCTTGGTTCCACCACTCAAAGAGTTTCACAGGATTCATCTGGATAGCCCTGGGTCATTGGGTGCCTGCCGTAGATGGGGGGAGGGTCCTGTCTCCACCCAGCTAATCTACCACTCATTTTCAACTCATCACCTGCAGCCTATTTAAACCCAGCTCTCATCATCCTTGTTCTCTCATTGCACAAGCCAGCTGCATTCGGTTGCTGCTGGCCTTGTCGTGTTAAGTATCCATTTTCTCTTGTTTTGTGACCTTCATGGCTTGTTATTTTGCAAATTATTAGTAAAATATCATTTACAACTGAATTATCTCCACTCCTCTGCTTTTGGGTCAAACTTCCTCTACATTTCCTGACAAAGTCTTTGGTGACGTACCAAACCTTCTCAAACTCCTAATAACTCAAACAATTGCTGGCGTACCTTCCTCAAATTACATCAAAATATTGAGGCCAGGCTAGATCCACTGAGATGTTGACACCCTAGAACTTGACGCTGCTCACTCTTTCCATTGAGAACTAGCACATGTACGCCATTCTTCCTTCTCCTGAAGTCCACAATCAACTCCTTGGTTTTATTAACATTGAATGCAAGGTTGCTGTTAAAATACCACTCAACCACCCAATCTATCTCACTCCTGTACATCTCCTCATCATGATTCTGCCAACAACAGTAATGTCATTGGTGTATCTATAGATGGCATTTGATTCCATTTATAATGGGGGGGGAAGGTGTAGTGGGGATAAGCTCCCACTCCCTATTAAATGCTCCTTATGGTGTGCATCTCAAATAGCCTCTGATAACTAAGACCAGCTTCAAGTCTACTAAGCCCAACAGAGCAATTACTACTGACAGGAGAAAGGACAAAGAGTGGTTAACAGCACCTTAGAACCACCTTAGAAAAGCGGGCAGATGGGGCTCATCGGTGATGTTTGGCAGCTCATCTAGGAGAAGGGAAATACCTACTCATAGGGAAAGTTTCAGGAGTAAATCCTAAAGGAAAAATCCAGAGTCAAGGTCCCTAAGAGGACTACATTGATTTCAACACTGATTGATAACTCAGGTGATGTCGCTGGTGCCAAACTGTATCGGTCTCTGCCATTCCTTTGGATTGATCAGGTGTGTGGAGATGGGGAGCCTTCTACATGGGCAACAGCTTGATCTCTATATCATACCACCCTAGCTTACGACTGGCTTCTGGGCAGCTAAGACACTACATCTTTGGTTGACCCTGACCAATAGAGGGGCTTCAAAGATGGGACTTTGACGTAGAGAGTGTGGAGTAGTGGACACAGCTTTGAGGTGCACCTGTGTCGATTGTCAGCATGGAGGAGATGTTATTTCTGCTCAGTGTTGACTTGAGTTTGATTTCATTGGAGCAGAGGAGGTGGAGTGCTGAAAGACACTTACAAAATTATGAGAGGTTTAAATGGAGTCGGAGGAGAGAGTCTGACTGGGGTGGGTGGGATCTTTGATTATGTTGGTTGCTTTTGAAGGTGGTGAGCAGAATAGACAGAGTCCATGAAAGAGAGAACGCGAGGAAATCTGCAGATGCTGGAAATTCAAACAACACACACAAAATGCTGGTGGAACGCAGCAGGCCAGGCAGCATCTATAAGAAGTACTGTTATATACCTCTGTAAGGTCTGCCTCATTCTCTTGAGGTTCAGGCAATAAAGTTCAAACCTATTCAACCTTTCCCTCTAACTCAGGTCTTCAAGCCCCGGCAACATCCTTGCAGGTCAGGCAGGGTTTTGGGCAGAGACCCTTCATCGGAATGGAAAGGAAGAGGGCAGACGCTAGAATAAAAAAGTTGGGGAGGGAAGGGAGCTGACAGGTGGATGAAGGTGAGAAAGGAAGGGAAAGCCAGGAGGGTGGGGAAAGAGGTGAAGGGGATTAATGTCAGAAGCTGGTAGGTGATAGGTGTGGGAGACAAAGGGCTGAAGAAGAAGGAATCTAACAGAGTCTAAAAGACCATGGAAGGAGGCAGGGAGTCAGTGGGAAAAAGGTGATGGGCAGGTCATGATAGTAATGGGACCACAGGGATAAGGGAAAATAGGAGGGGAGGGAGAAGAGAGGGGAGTGGGCACATGTTGTTAAGGTAAAGGAATGTTCATGCAGTCAGGTTGGAGACTACCAAGATGGAATAGGAGGTAACACAAGGAAATCTGCAGATGCTGGAAATTCAAAGAACAACACACACAAAATGCTGGTAGAACACAGCAGGCCAGGCAGCATCTATAGGGAGAAGCACTGTCGACATTTTGGGCCAAGACCCTTCGTCAGGACTAACCGAAAGGAAAGATAGTAAGAGATTTGAAAGTAGAGGGGGAGGGGGAAATGCGGAATGATAGGAGTAGACCGGAGGGGGTGGGATGAAGCTAGGAGCCGGAAAGGTGATTGGCGAAAGTGATACAGAGCTGGAGAAGGGAAAGGATCATGGGACGGGAGGCCTCAGGAGAAAGAAGGGGGGGGGGGGAGCACCAGAGGGAGATGGAGATGACTTCTCTAACTTCCGTTAATGCCCCTCCTCCCCTTCTTACCCCATTCCTGACATATTCAGTTGTTTGCCTTTTCTCCGTCTCCCTCTGGTGCTCCCGTCCCCCTTTCTTTTTCCCTAGGCCTCCCGTCCCATTATCCTTTCCCTTCTCCAGCTCTGTATCACTTTCGCCAATCACCTTTCCAGCTCTTAGCTTCATCCCACCCCCTCCGGTCTTCTCCTATCATTTCGCATTTCCCCCTCCCCCCACTACTTTCAAATCTCTTGCTATCTTTCCCTTCAGTTAGTCCTGATGAAGGGTCTTGGCCTGAAACAGTGACAGTGCTTCTCCTTATAGATGCTGCCTAGCCTGCTGTGTTCCACCAGCATTTTGTGTGTGTTCCATGAAAGAGAGTATGGTTTCCTTGACATAATGAGCTGCATCTACAACTCTGCAGTTTCTTGTGATCTCGGGCAGAGCAGTTGCCGTTCCAAGCCGTTAGTTGTGCATCCAGACAAGACACGTTCTATGGTGCATCTATAAAAATCAGACCAAAATATCAGCTCTTTATTCCTTTCCATAGATGCTGCCTGAACTGCTGAGTTCCTTCAGCATTTTGCATCTGTTTCTGTGGATTTCCAGCATTTGAAGAACCTCTTGAGTTTATGCATTTGGGCCCTTGGTGTTTGCAGCTGACATGTTGAAGGGCCTGAGTGATCCCAGATTTAGTCCCAGCCACAGCAGTTCTAGATTCACACAATCATGGCCTATAAGACATAGGAGCCAAATTAGTCTGCTCCGCCATTCCATCATGGCCGATCCCAGGTCCCACTCAACCCCATACACCTGCCTTCTCCCCATATCCCTTGATGCCCTGACCAATCAGGAAGCTATCAACTTCTGCCATAAATATACCCATAGAGACTTGACCTCCACTGCAATCTGTAGCAGAGCATTCCACAGATTCACTACCCTCTGGCTAAAATAATTCCTCCTTACTTCGGTTCAAAAGGGTCACCATCCATTTTGAGGTTGTGTCCTTCAGTTCTGGATACCCCCCACCATAAGAAACATCCCCTCCACATCCACCCTATCTAATCCTTTCAACATTTGGTAGATTTCAATGAGATCCCCCTACATTCTTCTAAATTCCAGTGAGTACAGGACCAAAGCTGCCAAATTCTCTTCATATGTTAATCCCTTCATACCTGGAATCATCCTCATGAAACTCCTCTGGACTCTCTCCAATGACAATACATCCTTTTTGAGATATGGGGCTCAAAACCTTTGACAATACTCCAAGTGTCTTATAAAGCCTCAGCATTTTCTCCTTGCTTTTATATTCTCTTCTGCTTGAAATAAATAACAACTATGCATTTGCCTTCTTTACCACTAACTCAACCTGTAAATTAACCTTCTGGGTGTTTTGCATGTGGACTCCTAAGTCCCACAGCACCTCTGATGTCTGAACCTTCTCCCCATTTAGGTAATAGTCCACACTATTGTTCCTTTTACTAACGTACATTTTCATATATTTCCCAGCACTGTATTCCATCTGCCACTGTTTTTGCCCATTCTTCCAGTTTATCTAAGTCCTGCTGTAATCGCATTGTTTCCTCAGCACTACCTACCCCTCCTAACATCTTTGTATCATCCGCAAACTTCACAGTGAATGAAATAATGGCCATGCAACATATAGATGACCTTGAAGATTTATTTTATTTACCTCTCTCTTTCTTCAGTAGGCACCGTGAAAACTATAAGAAAATAAAGGTCGTAATGTGGCGACCCACTTTCTGCGCAGGCGAACCGGCTCACAAATAGCCAGCGTGCGGGGAGAGACTTTGGTAATGCACCTCTGACGTCATTTCCGCCCGGAGAGGGTGGTTGCTAGGGATTAAATGCCAGCGCCGCGAAGTTTGAATAAACTAGTCTCGAAATGGCTTACCGACTGCGTGTCGTTATTTCAGCGCTGTGTGTAGCACATCACTACATTGGTGACCCCGACAGTCCAAACGGGATTTGGACCAAAAATGACCGAGTCTTCATCTGTTCACGCAGTTTCACTAAAACTGCTGACTTTCTGGACGCTGCGACCACGCGTGTGGTTTAGCCAAGCAGAAGCCCAGTTCCAGATTTGGCAGATATCCTCTGATTCCACGCATTACCACCACGTGGTGAGTGCCCTTGACCAGGAGACGGCCGCCCAGGTTGCAGATTTCATACAGTCGCCCCGGAAGAAGGCAAATATGAAGCATTCAAGGCGCTGCTCATTGGGACCTTTGGCCTCTCAGGGTAGTGAGCGGGGTGCCTGCCTGCTTCACCTGGACAGTTTGGGAGACAGGCTGCCATCAGCATTGATGAATGAGATGCTGTCCCTGGCTGACGGACACAAGCCCTGCCTCATGTTCGAGCAAGCGTTCCTAGAGCAACTGCCTGGGGACATGCATCTGCTGTTGGCCGACGCAGATTTCAGCGACCCCAGGAAGGTGGCAGCCCGGGCAGACATGCTGTGGAAAGCCAAGAGGGAGAGCGTGGCGTCCGTCAGTCAGATTACCAGGCCCCGCGCCCAACAGCAGACCAGCCTGGTAGGGGGGTGCACACAACACAGAGGCAGGAGTGAGGAGGACAGTGAACAGTAGTGTTTCTACCACCAGCGGTGGGGCACAAAAGCCCGCAGTTGTCGCCCGCCCTGCAAGGCTGCTGCTAATGACTATGGCGGCTGGCCACCAGGACAGCCTCTTGTATGTCTAGGACAAACAGTCGGGATGCCGCTTCTTGGTCGACACTGGGGCGGAAATCAGTGTCTTGCCCCTGACGGGGTACGACACCCACAACAGGAAGCCAGGACCCACCCTGAGGGCCGCAAACGGCAGCACGATACGGACCTACGGCACTTGCACAGTGCAGCTGCAGTTCAGCGCCAGCCAGTTCATGTGGGACTTCACACTGGCCGCCGTGGCCCAACCACTCCTGGGGGCGGACTTCTTGCGAGCTCACAGCCTGCTGGTCGACTTGCAAGGGAAAAGACTGGTACATGCAGAGACTTTCCAGACGTTCTCCCTGGGTGAAGCCAAGTTGCCGGCCCCACACCGGGACTCCATCACGCTGTCGGACAACGAATTCACCAGAATCCTGGTGGAATTTCCATTGATTCTGGCACTGCAGTTCACGGCAGCCATGCCCAGACAGGGGGGTTCAGCACCATATCCTGACCAAGGGACCACCCCTCCACGCCTGCGCACAAAGGCTCCCCCCGGAAAAGCTCCACTTGGTGAAGGAGCAGTTCAAGAGGATGGAGGAATTGGGGATCGTACAGAGGTCAGACAGCCCATGAGCCTCCCCCCTGCCCATGGTGCCCAAAGCAGCCAGGGGTTGGAGACCATGCGGCGACTACCGCAGGCTGAATGAGGCTACCACTCCAGACTGCTACCCCGTGCCACACATACAGGACTTTGCAGCAAACCTGCATGGGGCAAGAATCTTTTCCAAAGTAGACCTCGTCAGGGGATACCATCAAATCCCGGTGCACCCTGAAGATATCCCCAAAGCAGCACTTATCACCCCGTTCGGCCTGTTTGAGTTCCTCCGAATGCCCTTCGGCCTGAAGAATGCCGCACAGACGTTCCAGCGGATGCGGTAGGACGCGACTTGGACTTTGCGTTCATCTATTTGGACGACATCCTTATAGCCAGCAGTTGTCCCAGGAGCATCTGGCCCACCTCCGCCAGCTCTACTCCCAACTGAGTGATTTCAGCCTCACGACCAACCCGGCCAAATGCTGGTTTGGTCTCGATACCGTCGACTTCCTGGGCCACAGGATTACCAAAGACGGGGCAACACCTCTGCCCGCCAAGGTAGACACGATCCGCCACTTTGCCCGGCCCAACACGGTCAAAGGCCTGCAGGAGTTCGTTGGTATGGTGAACTTCTACCACTGTTTCCTCCCCTCAGCAGCCCGCATCATGTGCCCTTTGTACACCCTGATGTCGGGTAAAGGCAAGGACATTACTTGGGATGAGGAGGCCGAGGCCGCTTTCGTTAAAGCCAAGGAAGCCTTGGCAGATGCTGCAATGCTGGTGCACCCCAGAACGGACATTCTGACTGCACTCACGGTGGACGCATCCGACACAGCAGTCGGTGGGGTGCTGGAGCAGCTCATCGAGGGGTGCTGACAACCCCTGGCACTCTTCAGCAAGCACCTACGACCATCCGAACGCAAGTACAGTGCTTTCGACTGGGAGCTGTTGGCACTGTATCTGGCATTTCAGGTACATCTTAGAAGGCAGGCCGTTCACCGCGTTCACAGACCACAAACCGTTAACCTTCACATTCACAAAGGTGTCCGATCCCTGGTCGGCTCGCCAGCAGCGACATCTGTCCTACATCTCAGAGTACACGACGGACATCCAGCATGTCTTGGGAAAGGACAACGCCGTAGTGGACGCACTCTCCAGACCAGCTGTCCAGGCCCTGTCCCTGGGGGTGGACTATGCAGCACTGGCAGAGGCACAGCAGGCAGACAATGAGATGCCCAGCTACAGGACTGCAGTCCCGGGTTTACAGCTGCAAGACTTTCTCGTAGGCCCAGGTGAGAGGACCCTCCTGTGCGACGTGGCTGCCAGCCAACCTCGTCACATTGTCCCGGCAGCCTGGAGGCGGTGAGTTTTCGACTCCATACACGGTTTGGCGTACCCATCTATCAGGACAACCGTCTGGCTGGTCTCCAGCAAGTTCACGTGGCACGGACTTCGCAAGCAGCTCAGTGAATGGGCCAGAACGTGTGCGCAGTGCCAAACAGCCAAGGTGCAGCGGCACACTAAAGCCCCGCCACAGCAGTTTGAACCCACCCACCGGAGGTTCGACCACATTCATGTGGATATCGTGGGCCCCCTACCAGTGTCCCGAGGAGCGCAGTACCTCCTAATGATGGTAGACCAGTTCACGAGGTGGCCAGAGGCGTTCCTGCTCACCGACACATCTGCCGATTCCTGCGCCCGAGCACTGATTGCAACCTGGGTAGCACGCTTCGGGGTACCGGCCCACATTACCTCCGACAGAGGCACCCAGTTCACCTCCAGCCTGTTGGGAACGCAGCTGCACCACACAACTGCCTACTACCCACAGTCGAACGGACTAGTGGAACGCTTCCACCGTCACTTGAAGTCGGCTCTCATGGCCGCCTGAGAGGACCTAACTGGGTGGACGAACTTCCCTGGGTCCTGCTTGGAATTCACACAGCGTCCAAAGAGGATCTGCACGCCTCGTCGGCTGAGTTGGTGTATGGCGCACCTCTGGCCGTCCCGGGAGAGTTCATACCAGCCCCAAGGCGGCAAGAGGAAGAACCCGCAGCAGTCCTGGACAGACTATGCGAAAGGCTCGGCAACCTGCCCCTTATACCAACTTCACAGCATGGATGGACCCCAACCTGTGTACCCAAGGACCTGCAGAACTGTAAGTTTGTGTTTGTACGAAGGGGCGGACACTGGGCACCGCTACAGCGGCCATACAAGGGGCTGTTCAAGGTGATCAACAACAACGGGTCCATGTACGCTCTGGACATTGGGGGGAGAGAGGAGGTTTTCACGGTGGACCGACTCAAACCAGCCCATGTGGAGTTGGTGCAGCCGGTCGAGGTTCAGGCACCACGGCGCAGAGGCAGACCTCCCAAACAGAGGCTGATCCAGACTGCGGACATTGGGGGGGTGTATCACCGGTTCTGGGGGGGTGGGGGGAGTTATGTGGTGACCCACTTTCTGCACAGGTGAACCGGCTCACAAATAGCCAGCGCACGGGGGGAGATTTTGGTAATGCACCTCTGATGTCATTTCCGCCCGGAGAGGGCGGGCGCTAGGGATTAAATGCCAGCGCCTCAAAGTTTGAATAAACTAGTCTCCAAACGACTTACCGACTGCGTGTCGTTATTTCAGCGCTGTGTGTAGCACATCGCTACAGTAAAAGGTTTGAAACATAACATCTCACAGTCTTTTAAAGTCTCTCAAGCTAGTGTCCACCAATAAACAGGCCCAAACATGTTAGCACAACAGAAGTGTGCTGAAAGAAAATAAATCACTAAAAACAAATCACATTGTCCACATAAAGGCACATCAACAACATTGTGCATGACATAAAACAAATAAAACAATTACCGTGTGCGCCTCTTGGACCACATGCAGAATAAGGTTATTTTAAGGTCATATGTCTTTATCTGCCTCCATGTTGGTTCTGACCCATAATACCACAGTCATGCTTTTATTAAACTCTGGTCATGTGACTCATTACACGCTACATTAAAATCAAACCTTACATAAAATATTTTAATATGATAAAATAATCATGAATTTATAACAAAAACATTACATAAACATCTCAATGAAACATGTCTCTGAGACAGTTACTACACCAAGCCTAATTTCTCTTAAGTGTTGAAATCAAACCCGCGTCCACCACTTCTGCTGGCGGCCCACTCCACACCCCCATCACTCTCTGCATGAAGTTCTCACTCACCTTCCTCGTTAACATTTCACCTTTCACCCTTAACCCATGACCTCTAGTTCTAGTCTTGCCAAGCTCAGTGGAAAAAGCCTGCTTGCATTTACCCTATCTATAGTTTTGTTTACCTCTTTCAAATCACCTCTCATTCTGAGGTAGGGTCAACCATGCCTGTTGCATCTTAGTTGTCTAGATATGCAAGCCAGGGCAGTACAACATGGAGAGCAAAATGTTGCCCATGAAGCAAGCTCCCCCTCGCCACGCATCTGATGAACCCAAAGGAAGAGCAGAGACTGGTATAGTTCTGCTCCAGCGGCATTGCAGGAGTTGCCAGTCAGCGTTGAACTCAATGTCGGACTGCCTTAGGGACTCAGCTCTCAACGTTTCCCCTGGGGTTTACTCCCAAAGCCTTCCTCATGAGTGGGTGTAGCCGCAAGGCAGTGGAGGTTTGAGGTCAGAGTTTTCCTTCTCCAAGGTGAGCAGCTAACCAAGGCTGATGAGTAACCTGCCTTTGTCCAGTAGAAATGGTTCTGCTGGGCTTAGTAGTTAAACCACACATGAAGGCCAGGAGCTGGACTTGGTTGTCAGAGCCATTTAAAGATAATGGGAGCTTATCCCCATTCCTACCCCTGGCTATAACAACTGTAAGGAACTATTCTAAGGGTGATAATTTCTCCTCATTCTCTGGGTAATCATTTCCAATTCAGGATAGAGGGTGAATCGGTGACAAGTTTGGTCAGGTCATTGGCCAATCTTAGACACGGCCTTTTCCCATTCTTGGGTCAGGCTCAAGTAGCTCCAAAGTTAACTTCTGATTTTTCACACATCTGTAATCTCAAGGCTGGCTATCCATTATTCAGCTGGGAAATCACTCCCCAACCAGCTGGTACAGTAACACATTTCTAATTTGCACATTCCTAAAGTGGAACAAATTCTTTCCCATCAGCTAAAAACAGATGTCAGCACAGCAGACTGAGATAACCACTCTCCAGGCAGCATTCATACACCATGCTGAGAGCCTCCTGTGTGAGCACAGGGGGACCTTAATTCCCCCACACAGTCCATAAGTCCATAAGATGCAGGAGCAGAATTAGGCCATTTGGCCCATCGAGTCTGTTCCACAATGGCTGATTTATAATCACTCTCAACCCCCTTCTCCTGCCTTCTCCCTGCAACCTTTGGTACCCTTATTAATCAAGAACCTATCAACCTTTGCTTTAAATATACCCAATGACTTGGCCTCCACAGCTGTCCGTGACAATAAATTCCACAGATTCACCACTCTCTGATTAAAGAAATTCCTCCTCATCCCTCATTGTATGCCCTTCTATAAATTGGCTGCAGCTTGTTCAAATTCCAGCAGCAAGAATCTTTTCACCAGTTTTGGCACCATTACACTGGCTGTCTGTGCCCTTTAGGATCAATTTTAAAATGCTCTTTATTGTATGAAAAGCTCAGAATAATCAAGCTCCTCCATATATATTTGAGTGTCTATCCCCTTACTTCCTTAATCCACAAACACTGGTTAAGCTTAGTGTTCCTGAAGTCAAACATATAAGAACTGGGGATGTGGCCTTTTGCTCTTATACACCAAAAACCTGGAATACTCTACTGACTGAGATATCCCAGATTAGTACTGTGGAACTCTTCAAAACAGTTCTGAAAACCTACTTTTTAATTTGGCCTACTTATAGGATCACTTAATATCTGCTGATCTGTTTGCATAATTTGATTACATTTTATTCTGTACAATGTTTGTCTTTAGTTATGATATTTATTTTGTCGTATTTTTAAGACTGTATTGATTTATCTTTACAATCTATATAAAGCACTTTCAGCCTACATCTTCAAAGTTCAAAGAACATTTATTATTGAAATCTGTATCTATTATACAACCTTGAGATTTGCCTCCTTGAAGACAGCCACAAAACAAAGAAGGAACCCATAAAAAAAAGACTGTGCAGAGAGAGGGGAAAAAAATCGTGCAAACAATAAAAGTAAGCAAATAAGATTCATTGAAGTAAGTCCACAAACATGAAGCCCAGGGCAGCTGGAGGCGGGTCAGTGCAGAGCTGAGTAATCCTCACAGAGCAGCAAGCAGAACCAGCTCCCTCTTAATGTATGGAAGGTGCAATATGAATAAAGTTATTATTATTATATTACAATAAGAAAAACACAGCGTATATAAAAAGGGTAAATATGTAGCGCAAAAATAGTGAGTTGGTGTTCATGGGTTGATTGTCTATTCAAAATCTGTTGGTGGAGGGGAAGAAGTTGTTCCTAAAATGTTGACTGTGTACCTTCAGGTTTCTGTGCCTCCTCTCTGATGGTAGCAATGAGATCAGGGCATATCCTGGCAGGTGAGAGTCCTTCACGATGGATTCCACCTGTAGTGCATCTCTTTTAAAGCAATGACCTCCCCCCACCTCCCTTAGCACTATGCATTGATCTGTTGTTTATGCATGCACATTTCTCTCTCTCTCTCTCTCTGCAATGTGAATGCACTGGTTAAAGCCCTCTCCTGTGTGCATGCTTTTATTTAATTGATAGGTAGTTGTGCACAGACACAACAAATTGGTGACAAGTACAAACCTGAAAATACCACGAGCTGCACCGACAGTTATGGGACAAAACAACGAGATTTAAACAGCATAAACCTGTCATGGATGCTAACAAAGGCATGAGAATTGAAACACTAACAACATCGATGGGCAAAAGAAAACCCTTACGCTTCTTAGCTTAATGGGCCCAAGAACGTACAGTCTCTTGTGCAACTTAGTAACCCCTGCAAAGCCAGAAAGCAAGGCTTCCAATGAAATTGTTACAATTTTACAAAATCACTTGAGCCCTAAACTGCTGGTAATTACTAAGTGATTTAGACTTTACAAAAGGAGCCAGTCAAAGGATGAAAGCATTTCTGAATACATTGCAGATCTGTGCAAACTTTCCCAGTGCCGTGACTTTAGCGATGGACTTTCTGATGCATTAAGGGATAGTGTGCCATGCATAGTCAAAGCACTCAAAAGAGGCCATTGACCAAAAGAGACCTCACCCTAGAATGAGCATTGACCATTGTAATATTGTTAAAGCCTGCAGCAGACCTACAGAAAAGAAAGTTAGAACATGAAATGTACAAAATCGCTCTGAAGGGTGCAAAAAGCCAAACATGGGCAAATCCTCCCATGATGCAAATGGCTGTTGGTTTAAAGAAAATGTCTGAAGAACGTGTCAGGGACAAGGTCAGATAGAGAGAGTGTGCAAGGCAGACAAACAGCACAACCAAGTGAAAAGTCTCCAAAACTATGCAAATGAATAAAGTTACCGAATGTAAAACAGAATCAGACAACACAGAGTCTGACAAAGGTGACCTGTTATGCCTAAAACTACATAGTATTACTGAAACAGATCAAAAAATTATTTGGATCACAATAGACGTGTTTGGTGTAAAACTGAAAATGGAACTGGACACACAGTCAGCTTTCTCTATAATTTCAGAGGCTGACTACAACAGACTCTTTTCTAAGATACCATTAGAGAAGACCTCAATGATGCTAAAGACCTACGCAGGTGAAGAAGTGTCTCCCAAAGGCACACCAAAGCTAAATGTGACTTATGGAGGCCAAACACAGCAGCTCGAGCTTTATGTACTGAAAGGTGGAGGGCCAGCACTTTTCGGCTGTGAATGGCTGAGAAAAATCCAACTAGACAGGCATTCAATCAAAGCTCTCAATGTGGCATCAACAGGCAACAGTAGCCCAAATGGTAGTACTAACCAGAGGCTGTCCGGCTGTTTAATGCTAATCAAAAGGTGTTTGAGAAGGGAATAGATAAACAGATCAAAGACATGGCTAAAAGCTGTCCAAGATGCTGAGAAGTTCAAACTGCACCCCCACAGGCACCGTTAGACCAGTAGGAGTGGCAGTCTTCAGCATGGCAAGGAGTACATATTGACTTTGCTTGGTCATTCATGGACTTCTTGTTTCTGACTGTTGTGGATTCTCATTTGAAGTGTCCAGAGGTTATACCACCACCTCAGTAAAGACTGCTTCCACTCGGAGGACTATCTTCACCAGAAATGACTTACCAAAACAGATTGAGAGTGAAAACGGATAACACTACACATCTGAAGAATTCCAACTGCTCATGAGAAAAAGAGCATCAGACATTTCAACTCAGCTCCTCACCACCCAGCAATGAATGGGTTAGCTGAAAGATTAATCTAAGTCTTCAAGAGGTCCATTAAAGTGATGGAGAAGGAGGACATTTCTCTACAGCACAAGGCGGACAATTTCCGTTTTGCGTACTGGAACTCTGTTCATGTTGCAATGCTGCTCATGAGCAGGAGTCTGAGATCTTGCATAGACCTCCTGAAACCAGACCTCCTGAGGGAAGTGCAGAATAAACAGTTCAGCCCGTTGCCAAGTGAAGCAGAAGGAACTTCGAGATTGGACAGGAAGTCCGAGTGCATGATTACGGAGAAGGCAAGTGGACACCCGATAGAATAGCTACTAAACCACTGACGGACACAGTGGACGTTGGAGATCAGACATGGAGACATCATGTGGACCCGATACTGGATGCTCAACCGAGGAACACACCAGAGTCGACTGCATCCAACAAGACGGACACATTACAATCACTGGACTTCGCTCTCATGTCACTGACAGCAACCGATAAGGTTATCTCAGACAAGACACCTACCAAACTCGATGCCACTCTACAGGTTCAGAGGCATGATGGGAGCATTATCGTTGAGGAGACACCTGCCAAACCTGATGCCATTTGTTTCTCACCCTCTGCATGCCTCCTTGGCTGAAGAGGGGAGTAATAGACTAAGACAACTGTGCTCATCCAAAGGGTGAAAAATAATGTGTCAACCTATAGCTGGGAAGTGATGACCCCCTTCTGTTAGACAGTTTGAAGTTACTTATTTTTTATGCTTTCTTACTTCTCTTCTGTTATTTGTCTATTTGTGTATCTGTGCACTTGTAATGCTATGGTGGCACTGTTATTTCCTTTGGGATCAATAAAGCATCTATCTACAGTATCCATCTATATATAATAGAATCAATGAAAGACTGCACCAACTTAAGCATTCTTCCAGTGTGAAAAAACAAGCTGTTCAAATACAAAAAGGAAATAATAATAATAATAATAATAATAATAATAATAATAATAAGTGGGTTGCAGGTGGACAGGGTGATGAAGAAGGCTTATAGCACGCTGGCCTTCTTTGGTCAGGGCTATTGGTTCCTGGTGATTTTCTGATCCGGAAGTTTGCAAATCAAGAAAAAGGCATAAACCTTGTTGTTTACAGCCATTTTATAAAGTGCCACAAGGACAAAAAATGAACAAAGAAAAAAGAGAAGAACAAAGAAGCTTAAAACATCTTGTACAAAAATTAGCTCTGACTAAAATATAACAACATTTCAGTGACAACAATTAACCTATAAAATAGCCAGTTTCAAGTGGTGTGACACCTTAAAAAAACTAAAAAATTACTAGAGAAATACAGAAGGAACTATACTATAACTACTGGAAAATTCACGGAGCAATTCCACACACATTATATCGGTTCTTATATAAAAATATCAGCAAGCATATGAAAGATCAAAAAGCTCAAGAAATATAACAATTCTATACCCTAATCCCACAGGACATTGAGTATGGAAGTTGGAGTTCCTGTGGTACAGATGTACAAGACTTTGGTGAGGCTGTGTTTGAAACATGGTGTTCAGTTTTGGTTAGTTCAGTTTCTACAGGAAAGTTGCCAGTAAGATGAACAGAATGCGAAGGAGATTTATGAGAACGTTGCCGGGACTTGGAGTACTGAGTTACGGAGAGAGCTTGAGCAGGTTACTTTTTAGCATTGGAGCATAGGAGAATGAGAGGTAATCTTACAAATGTATACAAGGTGATGAAGGGCATAAATAGGGTCAACACGCAGTGTTTTTTCCTAGGGTTGGGGAATCAAGAAGGCATAGAGGGAGGAGAGAATTAACATGAACCTGAGGGCAATCCGTTTCACCCAGAGGGTGGACAGTGTAGAGAATGAGATGCCAAAAGAAGTGGTAATGACAAATGCAATAACAGCATCCAAAAGGTACTTGGACAGGTTCATGAACAGAGAAGGTTTAGGGCAGGGGTCCCCAACCTGGGGACAACAGACACCTTGCTTAATGGTATTGGTCCATAGCATAAAAAGCTTGGGAAAACCTGATTGAGAGATGTGTGGGCCAAATGCAGACAAAAGAGACCAGCCTAGATGGGAATCTTGGTTGGCATGGACACAATGGGCCGAAGAGCCTGTTTCCATGATTCTATGACTCCACCTCTCTGACCCACTCCCTTTTCTTTATTTTTTTTTACGTAATTAGAGATACAACCCATTAAAAGGACCTTCCAAGCCAACGAGCCCCCATTGCCCAATTACACACATGTGAGCAATTATCCTACTAACCAGTACATCTTTGGAGGGAGAAGGGAAACCTGAATGTGAGGAGGAACACACGTAGTTATGGGAAGCACGTACAAACTCCTTACAGATGATGGCTGAATTTAACCCAGTTCAAGGGGGCTGTAATAGCGTTACACTAGCTGATATGCTACCATGCTTAATCAGATTAAAAATTCATTTTTAAATTAAATCTCTTCATCTTAAGACTTACCTTGCCTCTTACTTTTCCCAGTTCAAGGAACCATAGACTGATGCAGCATGGGATTAGACCTCTGAGTCTGAACTCCAGTCACTGAGACTGAACTCCGGTCACTGAGACTGAACTCCGGACACTGAGACTGAACTCTGGATGCTGAGTCTGAACTCCGGTCACTGAGTCTGAACTCCGGTCACAGAGACTGAACTCCGGTCACTGAGTCTGAACTCCGGTCACAGAGACTGAACTCCAGTCACTGAGACTGAACTCCGGTCACAGAGACTGAACTCCAGACACTGAGACTGAACTCTGGATACTGAGACTGAACTCCGGTCACTGAGTCTGAACTCCGGTCACTGAGACTGAACTCCGGTCACTGAGTCTGAACTCCAGTCACAGAGTCTGAACTCCGGTCACTGAGACTGAACTCCGGTCACTGAGTCTGAACTCCGGTCACTGAGACTGAACTCTGGATACTGAGACTAAACTCCGGTCACAGAGACTGAACTCCGGTCACTGAGACTGAACTCTGGATACTGAGACTGAACTCCGGTCACTGAGACTGAACTCCGGACACTGAGACTGAACTCTGGATACTGAGACTGAACTCCGGTCACTGAGACTGAACTCCGGTCACTGAGTCTGAACTCCAGTCACAGAGACTGAACTCCAGTCACTGAGACTGAACTCCAGTCACAGAGACTGAACTCCGGTCACTGAGACTGAACTCCGGTCACAGAGACTGAACTCCGGTCACTGAGACTGAACTCCAGTCACTGAGACTGAACTCCGGTCACAGAGACTGAACTCCGGTCACTGAGACTGAACTCCAGTCACTGAGTCTGAACTCCGGTCACTGAGACTGAACTCCGGTCACAGAGACTGAACTCCGGTCACTGAGTCTGAACTCCAGTCACAGAGACTGAACTCCAGTCACTGAGACTGAACTCTGGATGCTGAGTCTGAACTCCGGTCACTGAGACTGAACTCCGGTCACAGAGACTGAACTCCAGTCACTGAGACTGAACTCCGGTCACAGAGACTGAACTCCGATCACTGAGTCTGAACTCCAGTCACAGAGACTGAACTCCAGTCACTGAGTCTGAACTCCGGTCACAGAGACTGAACTCCGGTCACTGAGACTGAACTCCGGACACTGAGACTGAACTCCGGACACTGAGTCTGAACTCCGGACGCTGAGTCTGAACTCCGGACACTGAGACTGAACTCCGGTCACTGAGACTGAACTCCGGACACTGAGACTGAACTCCGGACACTGAGTCTGAACTCCGGACGCTGAGTCTGAACTCCGGACACTGAGACTGAACTCCGGTCACAGAGACTGAACTCCGGTCACTGAGTCTGAACTCCGGTCACAGAGACTGAACTCCAGTCACAGAGACTGAACTCCGGTCACAGAGACTGAACTCCGGTCACAGAGACTGAACTCCGGTCACAGAGACTGAACTCCGGACACTGAGACTGAACTCCAGTCACTGAGACTGAACTCCAGTCACTGAGTCTGAACTCCGGTCACAGAGACTGAACTCCGGTCACAGAGACTGATCTCCGGACACTGAGACTGAACTCCGGTCACAGAGACTGAACTCCAGTCACAGAGACTGAACTCCGGACACTGAGACTGAACTCCGGTCACTGAGACTGAACTCCGGTCACTGAGACTGAACTCCGGTCACTGAGTCTGAACTCCGGTCACAGAGACTGAACTCCGGTCACTGAGACTGAACTCCAGTCACTGAGACTGAACTCCGGTCACTGAGACTGAACTCCAGTCACTGAGACTGAACTCCAGTCACTGAGTCTGAACTCCGGTCACAGAGACTGAACTCCGGACACTGAGACTGAACTCCGGTCACAGAGACTGAACTCCAGTCACTGAGACTGAACTCCGGTCACTGAGACTGAACTCCGGTCACTGAGTCTGAACTCCGGTCACAGAGACTGAACTCCGGTCACTGAGACTGAACTCCGGTCACAGAGACTGAACTCCAGTCACAGAGTCTGAACTCCGGTCACTGAGTCTGAACTCCGGTCACTGAGACTGAACTCCAGTCACTGAGTCTGAACTCCGGTCACTGAGTCTGAACTCCGGTCACTGAGACTGAACTCCAGTCACTGAGACTGAACTCCGGTCACTGAGACTGAACTCCGGTCACAGAGACTGAACTCCGGTCACAGAGACTGAACTCCGGTCACTGAGACTGAACTCCGGACACTGAGACTGAACTCTGGATACTGAGACTAAACTCCGGTCACAGAGACTGAACTCCGGTCACTGAGACTGAACTCTGGATACTGAGACTGAACTCCGGTCACTGAGACTGAACTCTGGATACTGAGACTGAACTCTGGATACTGAGACTGAACTCCGGTCACTAAGTCTGAACTCCAGTCACTGAGTCTGAACTCCAGTCACTGAGTCTGAACTCCAGTCACAGAGACTGAACTCCGGTCACAGAGACTGAACTCCGGTCACAGAGACTGAACTCCGGTCACTGAGACTGAACTCCGGTCACAGAGACTGAACTCCGGTCACTGAGACTGAACTCCGGTCACAGAGACTGAACTCCGGTCACTGAGACTGAACTCCAGTCACTGAGTCTGAACTCCGGTCACTGAGACTGAACTCCGGTCACAGAGACTGAACTCCAGTCACTGAGACTGAACTCTGGATGCTGAGTCTGAACTCCGGTCACTGAGACTGAACTCCGGTCACAGAGACTGAACTCCAGTCACAGAGACTGAACTCCGGACACTGAGACTGAACTCTGGATGCTGAGTCTGAACTCCGGTCACTGAGTCTGAACTCCGGTCACTGAGTCTGAACTCCAGTCACAGAGACTGAACTCCAGTCACTGAGACTGAACTCCGGTCACAGAGACTGAACTCCAGTCACTGAGACTGAACTCTGGATGCTGAGTCTGAACTCCGGTCACTGAGACTGAACTCCGGTCACAGAGACTGAACTCCAGTCACTGAGACTGAACTCCGGTCATAGAGACTGAACTCCGGTCACTGAGTCTGAACTCCAGTCACAGAGACTGAACTCCAGTCACTGAGTCTGAACTCCGGTCACAGAGACTGAACTCCGGTCACTGAGACTGAACTCCGGACACTGAGACTGAACTCCGGACACAGAGACTGAACTCCGGTCACTGAGACTGAACTCCGGTCACAGAGACTGAACTCCGGTCACTGAGACTGAACTCCGGACACTGAGACTGAACTCCGGTCACTGAGACTGAACTCTGGATGCTGAGTCTGAACTCCGGTCACTGAGACTGAACTCCGGACACTGAGACTGAACTCTGGATACTGAGACTAAACTCCGGTCACAGAGACTGAACTCTGGTCACTGAGACTGAACTCCGGACACTGAGACTGAACTCTGGATACTGAGACTGAACTCCAGTCACTGAGACTGAACTCCGGACACTGAGACTGAACTCTGGATACTGAGACTAAACTCCGGTCACAGAGACTGAACTCCGGTCACTGAGACTGAACTCCGGACACTGAGACTGAACTCTGGATACTGAGACTAAACTCCGGTCACAGAGACTGAACTCCGGTCACTGAGACTGAACTCTGGATACTGAGACTGAACTCCGGTCACTGAGACTGAACTCTGGATACTGAGACTGAACTCTGGATACTGAGACTGAACTCCGGTCACTAAGTCTGAACTCCAGTCACTGAGTCTGAACTCCAGTCACTGAGTCTGAACTCCAGTCACAGAGACTGAACTCCGGTCACAGAGACTGAACTCCGGTCACAGAGACTGAACTCCGGTCACTGAGACTGAACTCCGGTCACAGAGACTGAACTCCGGTCACTGAGACTGAACTCCGGTCACAGAGACTGAACTCCGGTCACTGAGACTGAACTCCAGTCACTGAGTCTGAACTCCGGTCACTGAGACTGAACTCCGGTCACAGAGACTGAACTCCAGTCACTGAGACTGAACTCTGGATGCTGAGTCTGAACTCCGGTCACTGAGACTGAACTCCGGTCACAGAGACTGAACTCCAGTCACAGAGACTGAACTCCGGACACTGAGACTGAACTCTGGATGCTGAGTCTGAACTCCGGTCACTGAGTCTGAACTCCGGTCACTGAGTCTGAACTCCAGTCACAGAGACTGAACTCCAGTCACTGAGACTGAACTCCGGTCACAGAGACTGAACTCCAGTCACTGAGACTGAACTCTGGATGCTGAGTCTGAACTCCGGTCACTGAGACTGAACTCCGGTCACAGAGACTGAACTCCAGTCACTGAGACTGAACTCCGGTCATAGAGACTGAACTCCGGTCACTGAGTCTGAACTCCAGTCACAGAGACTGAACTCCAGTCACTGAGTCTGAACTCCGGTCACAGAGACTGAACTCCGGTCACTGAGACTGAACTCCGGACACTGAGACTGAACTCCGGACACAGAGACTGAACTCCGGTCACTGAGACTGAACTCCGGTCACAGAGACTGAACTCCGGTCACTGAGACTGAACTCCGGACACTGAGACTGAACTCCGGTCACTGAGACTGAACTCTGGATGCTGAGTCTGAACTCCGGTCACTGAGACTGAACTCCGGACACTGAGACTGAACTCTGGATACTGAGACTAAACTCCGGTCACAGAGACTGAACTCTGGTCACTGAGACTGAACTCCGGACACTGAGACTGAACTCTGGATACTGAGACTGAACTCCAGTCACTGAGACTGAACTCCGGACACTGAGACTGAACTCTGGATACTGAGACTAAACTCCGGTCACAGAGACTGAACTCTGGTCACTGAGACTGAACTCCGGACACTGAGACTGAACTCTGGATACTGAGACTGAACTCCGGTCACTGAGACTGAACTCCAGTCACTAAGTCTGAACTCCGGTCACTGAGTCTGAACTCCAGTCACTGAGTCTGAACTCCAGTCACAGAGACTGAACTCCAGTCACTGAGACTGAACTCCGGTCACAGAGACTGAACTCCGGTCACAGAGACTGAACTCCGGTCACAGAGACTGAACTCCAGTCACTGAGACTGAACTCCAGTCACAGAGACTGAACTCCGGTCACTGAGACTGAACTCCAGTCACAGAGACTGAACTCCGGTCACTGAGACTGAACTCCAGTCACTGAGTCTGAACTCCGGTCACTGAGACTGAACTCCGGTCACTGAGACTGAACTCCAGTCACTGAGACTGAACTCCAGTCACTGAGACTGAACTCCGGTCACTGAGACTGAACTCCGGTCACTGAGACTGAACTCCGGTCACTGAGACTGAACTCCGGTCACAGAGACTGAACTCCGGTCACTGAGTCTGAACTCCAGTCACAGAGACTGAACTCCGGTCACTGAGACTGAACTCCGGTCACTGAGACTGAACTCCGGACACTGAGACTGAACTCCGGACACTGAGTCTGAACTCCGGACACTGAGACTGAACTCCGGTCACAGAGACTGAACTCCGGTCACAGAGACTGAACTCCGGTCACTGAGACTGAACTCTGGTCACTGAGACTGAACTCCGGTCACAGAGACTGAACTCCGGTCACTGAGACTGAACTCCGGTCACTGAGACTGAACTCCGGTCACAGAGACTGAACTCCGGTCACTGAGACTGAACTCCGGACACTGAGACTGAACTCCGGTCACTGAGACTGAACTCCGGACACAGAGACTGAACTCCGGTCACAGAGACTGATCTCCGGTCACTGAGACTGAACTTCGGTCACAGAGACTGAACTCCGGACACTGAGTCTGAACTCCGGTCACAGAGACTGAACTCCGGTCACTGAGACTGAACTCCGGTCACTGAGACTGAACTCCGGTCACTGAGACTGAACTCCGGACACTGAGTCTGAACTCCGGTCACAGAGACTGAACTCCGGTCACTGAGACTGAACTCCGGACACTGAGTCTGAACTCCGGTCACAGAGACTGAACTCCGGTCACTGAGACTACACTCCGGTCACAGAGACTGAACTCCGGTCACTGAGACTGAACTCTGGATACTGAGACTGAACTCCAGTCACAGAGACTGAACTCCGGTCACTGAGACTGAACTCTGGATACTGAGACTGAACTCCAGTCACAGAGACTGAACTCCGGTCACTGAGACTGAACTCCGGTCACTGAGACTGAACTCCAGTCACAGAGACTGAACTCCGGTCACAGAGACTGAACTCCGGACACTGAGTCTGAACTCCGGTCACAGAGACTGAACTCCGGTCACTGAGACTGAACTCCGGTCACAGAGACTGAACTCCGGTCACTGAGACTGAACTCCGGACACTGAGACTGAACTCCGGTCACTGAGACTGAACTCCGGACACTGAGTCTGAACTCCAGTCACTGAGACTGAACTCCGGACACTGAGTCTGAACTCCAGTCACTGAGTCTGAACTCCAGTCACAGAGTCTGAACTCCATTCACTGAGACTGAACTCCGGACACTGAGACTGAACTCCAGTCACTGAGTCTGAACTCCGGTCACTGAGACTGAACTCCGGTCACTGAGACTGAACTCCAGTCACTGAGACTGAACTCCGGTCACTGAGACTGAACTCCAGTCACTGAGACTGAACTCCGGTCACTGAGACTGAACTCCGGTCACAGAGACTGAACTCCGGTCACTGAGTCTGAACTCCAGTCACAGAGACTGAACTCCGGTCACTGAGACTGAACTCCGGTCACTGAGACTGAACTCCGGACACTGAGACTGAACTCCGGACACTGAGTCTGAACTCCGGACACTGAGACTGAACTCCGGTCACAGAGACTGAACTCCGGTCACAGAGACTGAACTCCGGTCACTGAGACTGAACTCTGGTCACTGAGACTGAACTCCGGTCACAGAGACTGAACTCCGGTCACTGAGACTGAACTCCGGTCACTGAGACTGAACTCCGGTCACAGAGACTGAACTCCGGTCACTGAGACTGAACTCCGGACACTGAGAATGAACTCCGGTCACTGAGACTGAACTCCGGACACAGAGACTGAACTCCGGTCACAGAGACTGATCTCCGGTCACTGAGACTGAACTTCGGTCACAGAGACTGAACTCCGGACACTGAGTCTGAACTCCGGTCACAGAGACTGAACTCCGGTCACTGAGACTGAACTCCGGTCACTGAGACTGAACTCCGGTCACTGAGACTGAACTCCGGACACTGAGTCTGAACTCCGGTCACAGAGACTGAACTCCGGTCACTGAGACTGAACTCCGGACACTGAGTCTGAACTCCGGTCACAGAGACTGAACTCCGGTCACTGAGACTACACTCCGGTCACAGAGACTGAACTCCGGTCACTGAGACTGAACTCTGGATACTGAGACTGAACTCCAGTCACAGAGACTGAACTCCGGTCACTGAGACTGAACTCTGGATACTGAGACTGAACTCCAGTCACAGAGACTGAACTCCGGTCACTGAGACTGAACTCCGGTCACTGAGACTGAACTCCAGTCACAGAGACTGAACTCCGGTCACAGAGACTGAACTCCGGACACTGAGTCTGAACTCCGGTCACAGAGACTGAACTCCGGTCACTGAGACTGAACTCCGGTCACAGAGACTGAACTCCGGTCACTGAGACTGAACTCCGGACACTGAGACTGAACTCCGGTCACTGAGACTGAACTCCGGACACTGAGTCTGAACTCCAGTCACTGAGACTGAACTCCGGACACTGAGTCTGAACTCCAGTCACTGAGTCTGAACTCCAGTCACAGAGTCTGAACTCCATTCACTGAGACTGAACTCCGGACACTGAGACTGAACTCCGGTCACAGAGACTGAACTCCGGTCACTGAGACTGAACTCCGGACACTGAGACTGAACTCCGGTCACTGAGACTGAACTCCGGACACTGAGTCTGAACTCCAGTCACTGAGACTGAACTCCGGACACTGAGTCTGAACTCCGGTCACTGAGACTGAACTCCGGACACTGAGTCTGAACTCCGGTCACTGAGACTGAACTCCGGACACTGAGTCTGAACTCCGGTCACTGAGTCTGAACTCCGGTCACAGAGACTGAACTCCGGTCACTGAGTCTGAACTCCAGTCACTGAGACTGAACTCCGGTCACTGAGACTGATCTCCGGACACTGAGACTGAACTCCGGTCACTGAGACTGAACTCCGGACACTGAGTCTGAACTCCGGACACTGAGACTGAACTCCGGACACTGAGACTGAACTCCGGTCACAGAGACTGAACTCCGGTCACTGAGACTGAACTCCGGTCACTGAGACTGAACTCCGGTCACTGAGACTGAACTCCGGACACTGAGTCTGAACTCCGGACACTGAGACTGCTTTGGGTCAAGTCTGATTATCTAATAGATTGACTCTTGGAGCTCCCCTCTTTAGATGCCTCCTGACCAGTTGTGTGTCTCTGAGCCTTTGCCTTTCACTTCGGATAAAATAGGTTGCAGGCTCAGTGCGGCGGATGTACAACATCCTTGTTTTTACAATCGAGCGTCAATGTGAAAAATATTGACGTTTTGAGATTTGATGCACGAATGAAATGCCTGGATCCACCTCTTGATGTTCTAAGTGAAATGTTCCATTTATTTAAGAACATAGAACACAAAATATTACAGCACAGCACCGGAACTTTTTTGCAGAACGTGGAACATAGAAGTTGCAGGGTGGAGATACATTGCCCTTGGGGGCAAGGTGTATCACCTGTTTTACCCCCCCCCCCCCACAAGATCAGGGTCATGTGAAGCCATTGGAGCAGCTGGTGCACATCAGAAGTCCTGGTTATGTGACCATTGACACCAGGCAGGCAATCTCTGAAGAGTGTTGATAATGGCTGAGGTCACCCATCTTGTAAAGAGACTGCCCAGAAGAAGGTAATGGCAAACCATTTCTGTAGAGAAATATGCCAAGACCAATCATGGTCATGGAAAGACCGTGATCATACAATGTGGTACATAACTAACAAGTGAGCAAGAACACAGAACATAATTTTTGGTCTAAAAACCTGCTCCATCATCAATCTAACCTTTCTCTCCTACACATCCCATAACCCTCCATCTTTCATATATCCTATTTAACAGTCTCTTAAATGTCCCTATTGTATGCTGGTATTGGGTATTGAAAGGCCTAGATAGAGTGGGTGTGGAGAGGATGTTTCCTATAGGGGGGAGTCTAAAATCAGAGGGCACATCCTCAGAATACAAGGACATCCAATTAGAACAGAGATGAGGAGGAATTTCTTTAGCCAGAGGGCGGTAAATCTGTGGAATTCATTGGAAATATTTAAAGTGGTGGTTGATAGGTTCTTGATAAGTCGAGGTGTCAAAGTTTGCTGGGGGAAAGGCAGGAGAATTGGGTTGAGAGGTAAAATAAATCAGTCATGGTCAAATGTCAGAGCAGATTCAATGGGCTGAATAACCTAATTCTGCTCATATATCTTATGAAATCCTGATAGGGTAGGTGTAGAGGCAGATACAGTACACCATGGATATTTAAGAAACTTTAGATAGGCACATAGATGATAGAGGGTTATGTAGGAAGGAAGGGTTAGTTAAAAGATCATCGCAGTAGTGTGGGCCAAAGGGCCTATACTCTGCAGTAATTTTCTATAGTCTGCATATCAGCCTCTACCACCCCCCTTCACAGTGTTTTCCAGGCACAAATATTCCTTGTATAATTTATGTTTTTCTTGTGTGAGTGTTGTGTCTCTGATGCAGTTGCAAGTTTTTCATTGGCCTGTGCATGCATGCGAACGACAATAAACATGACATAAAATGTAACAATTACAGTCTCCATTTACCTAATAATTAGAAAAAAAGAAATAGATAGATAGGTAGATAGATAGATAGATATAGACATTCAGATGGACACGTACATAGATAGAAAGACAGATGGACCAAACTGTATAGCACAGGGATAGGCCCTCTGGCCCACAAGATCTGCACCGAATATGGTGACAAATGAAACTAAATGGTTAAAAAATTCTTCGCATTGGACATTTGATGGTCTTTTTTTCTTTCTGGGTGCTGCTGGGTTTCTTTGTTTTGTGGTTGTTTGGAAGGAGATGAATCTCAAGGTTATATGCAGCAATCATAGTTTGATAGCAAATGTACTTTGAACTTTGAATCCATGCTGATTTGTATCCCTCCATTCCCTGTATTTTCATGTGTCTATCCAACAGCTTCGCAAACATCTCTATCATACTTGCTTCCCCAGCAGCCCAGTCCAGACACCCACCATTCTCTGTGTAAAAATCTTAACCCGCAAATCTCTGCTAAACTTTCCCCCCCTCACCTGAAATGCATGTCCTCTTGCATTCGACTTTTCTACCAGGGGAAATGGTCTCCAACTGTCTACCCCATCTATGCCTCTCATAATTTCCACTCAGCCTCTGATGCTCCTGAGAAAACAACTCAACTTTGTCTAACCTCTGCTTCGAGTACGAGTTTCATGAGGCTGCAACTATCAGCATCTTGTGAAGAATTTTATCTCCTGTAAAATGTCCACATGAATAACATCTGCAGACCATAAGACATAGGAACAGAATTTGGCCATTCAGCCCATCGAGTCTGCTCCACCATTCCATCATGGCTGATTTATCATTCTTCTCAACCCAATTCTCCTGCCTTCTCCCAGTAACCTTTGACACCCTGACTAATTAAGAACCTATCAACCTCTGCTTTATATGTACCCAATGACTTGGCCTCCACAGCCATCTGTAGCAACAAATTCAGTAGATTCACTGCCATCAGGCTAAAGAAATTCCTCCTCATCTGGAACATCCTATTCTAAGGCTGTGCCCTCTGGTTCCAGGGTCCCCACTATAGGAAACATCCTGTCCACATCTACCCTATCTAGTCCTTTCAATATTCAATAGGTTTCAATGAGACCCCCTCCCCTCATTCTTCTAGACTCCAGTGAGTACAGGCCTAGAGCCAAATGCTCCTCAAATGTTAACCCTTTCATTTCTAGGATCATAAACGTCCCCTGGACCCTGTCCTATGCCAGCACATCCTTTCTTAGATAAAGGGTGCAAAACTGCTCACAATACTACGTGTGGTCCAACCAATGCCTTATAGAGCATTTGCAGCCCAACCTCCTGTCACTGAATTCGGTCAGGTTTGTCATGCATAATCGACCCTTTACAGATCCACGCCGGCTCTCTCTGATCAGCTGAAAATGTTCAAGGCTTTCAATCACTCCATCCTTAATTATAGACTCCAGTAATTTCATTGCTACAGCTGTCAGACTAACCGCTCTATAATTGCCTGGTTTCGCTCCATCACCTTTCTTAAGTATCAGAGAGACATGTACAATTTTCCATTCTAAGGGAACGGGCCCCAAATCAAACGAGCTTTGAAGGATTATACTTGGTGCATCTACAATGCGGTTATATAACACCTTTAATGTTCAACATCCGAGCAGAACCATCAGACAGTTGACACTGAACTTCATCGAGGCACGTTCCCAGGAGTGAGGTCGCAGAGGAGAGAACCGGAATCTGGAGCGGAAGTCACAAAGAATTTACTCAGAGCTTCCAAACCCGGGGTTCACAGACCACCCCTCCTCCCCCGGTTAATGGCAAGGCTTCATAGCATAAAAAAGATTGGGAACCCCTGGATCTGCTGAAGGAACTCAGCAGCTAAATTGGTAAATTGGCTTATTATTGGCTCATGTATCACGATACTGTTTTTTGCCTGCTGATCATACTGAATATTTCATCACAATGTTACACTGTTTACTTATTTATTTATTGAGGTCCATTGTTGAATAGGCCCTTGGAGCCAGCAACCCCCGATTTAACCCTAGCCTAATCACAGGACAATTTACAATGACCAATTGATCTGCCAACCAGTATGACGTACAGCATGAAGTCATACATAGACGTAGAACATAGAAAATCTACAGCACATTACAGGCCCTTTGGCCCACAATGTTGTGCCGACCATGTAACCTACTCTAGAAACTGCCTAGAATTTCCCTACCACATAGCCCTCTATTTTAATAAGCTCCATACACCTTAAAAGACCCTGTTGTATCCGCCTCTCCCGTGTCATTCAGACAGTAAGGTAGATTGTGAGGTCAGGAATCTATCAGATCATTCTAGGAGATGGTTTAATAGTCTTATAGCAATGGGATAGAAGCTGTTCTTGAGCCTGGTGGAATGCGCTTTCAGGCTTTTATATCTTCTGCCCCATTGGAGTGAGGATGGGGCAGGAGAACAGAGAATGTCACACTGGGGGAGGGTGGGATCTTTGATTATGCTAGCTACCTTACCAAGGCAGAGCGAGCTGTAGATGGAGTTCACAGAGGGGGGAGGCTGGCTTCCCTGTTGTGCTGAGCTGTGTTCACAGCTCTCTGCAGTTTCTTGTGCAGGGCAGTTGCCGTAACAACGTGAAGAAGAAGGCAAGGCAGTGGCTATATTTCACCAGGGGTTTGCGCACACACTTGGTATGTCACCAAAGACACTCGCAAATTTCTACGGATGTATCATGGAGAGCTTCCTAACTGGTGGCTTCACCACTTGTTATGTAGTGGCTACTGCACAGGATCAGAAAAAGCTGCAGGCGGTTGAAAACTCCAGCATGAGCACTAGTCTCCTCAGCACTGACGACATCAGTGTGCACCTCAGGGGTGTGGGCTCATCCCACTGCTCTACTCTCCATAGACTATGTGGCTAGGTACAGCTCAAATACCATCTGTAAGTTTGCCAACAATACAACCATTATTAGTAGAATCTCAGATGGTGACGAGAGGGCAGACAGGAGTGAGATATGCCAACTAGTGGAGTGGTGCCTCAGCAACAACCTGGCACTCATTGTCAGTAAGATGAAAGAGCTTATTGTGGATTTCAGGAAGGGTAAGATGAAGGAACACATACCAATCCTCATAGAGGAGTCAGAAGTGGAGAGAGTGAGCAGTTTCAAGTTCCTGGGTGTCAAGATCTCTGAGGATCTAACCTGGTCCCAACATATTGATGTAGTCATAAAGAAAGCAAGACAGCAGCTATACTTCGTTAGGAGTTTGAAGATATTTGGCATGTCAACAGATACACTCAAAAACTTCTATAGTTGTATAGTGGAGAGCTTTGTGACAGGCTGCATCACTGTTTGGCATGGAGGGGCTACTGCACAGGACCGAAAGAAGCTGCAGAAGGTTGTAAATCTAGTCAGCTCCATCTTGGGTACCAGCCTACAAAGTACCAGGACATCTTTAGGGAGCAGTGTCTCAGAAAGGCAACATCTATTATTAAGGACCTCCAGCACCCAGGGCATGCCCTTTTCTCACTAGGAGGTACAGAAGCCTGAAGGCACACACTCAGCAATTCGGGAACAGCTTCTTCCCCTCTGCCATCCGATTCCTAAATGGACATTGAATCTTTGGACACTACCTCATTTAAAAAAATATACAGTGTTTCTGTTTTTGCGCTTTTTTAATCTATTCAATATATGTAATTAATTTACTTGTTTATTTAGTTTTTAAATTTTTTTCTCTGTTGGATTATATATTGCATTAAACTGCTGCTGCTAAGTTAACAAATTTCACATCACATGCCGGTGATAATAAACCTGATTCTGATTCAGATTCAAAAGACAATGCTTCAGAAAAGCAGTATCCATCATTAAAGCCCATCATCACCAAGGGCTTGGACTCATAGTCATAGAAAAGTGTAGCATAGTTACAGGCTCTTAAGCCTATTTATTCTGTGCTGAACCATTTAAACCCCCTACTCCCATCAACCTGCATCAGAACCATGCCTCTTGTCATTGCTACCATCAAGAAGGAGGTAAAGGAGCTAAAAGACACACACTCATTATTTCAGAAGAGAGCTTCTTTCTGTCCACTATCAGATTGCTGAATTGGAAATGAATCTACGAACACCACCTCAGTATTTTGTTCTCTTTTTGTACTACTTATTTAATTTATTTTATATGTAATGTCCTGGTACAGATTTTGACAGCTCTGCTGTAGGTATTTCATTTTAGCAGTTCTGTAAGAGCAGTCCGTTCTGCTCTCTGACTGTTTGGGTTTGAGCTGAGAAAAGAGGCTTTGTTGTTCAACATGGGAATGTTGTGTCGTCCAGTCAGGATGGTGGAATTCGGAGAAGGCTCTAGAGAACACTGGGTGCAGGTTTTTGGTGACGGACACTGGGGTGGGTCGAGGTCTTTGTTGGTGGGAGCTGGGAGAAGGCAGGAGTGAAGGTGGCAGAGGATGCTGTCCCTGTTCCACAAGGTGCTTTGTGCAGATGAATGGCTTCAAAGAGGAAGGACCAGCGGTCCCTTGGAGGGGCCTATTTGTTCAAGGCGGGTTTCGAGTGTCATTTGCAAGGTGGTATGTGTTTTCACCGTTGGTCCAGCAGGTGAGTTAAGGACAACTTCAGGATGAACTCCAACTTATGTGCACATTTGGACTGGGTTAACTGTAATGGGTCCATATATATTCATTTCTTTTTCTTTTCCTACTAACCATTCGATAAAGCTGAAATTTATAAATACACTTTCTTTATAATTGTATGCGAGGTACGATCTGTTATTTGTTGTCGATGGGTAATTGCAAGTGGGCAGCATTTACATAGCTTTCACTCGGATTGGGGGTGTGGTTGATTGAAACACCCTGGCTTTTCCAGTCTGGTGGGATGTGTGTGTGTGTATGTGTGTGTGTGTGTGTGTGTGTGTGTGTGTGTGTGTGTGTGTGTGTGTGTGTGTGTGTGTGTGTGTGTGTGTGTGTGTGTGTGTGTGTGTGTGTGTGAGAGAGAGAGATTGTAATTTACAGTTTTTCTTATGTATTACAGTATACTGCTGCCACAAAAGACAACATATTTCACGATATACGGTGCTGTGCAAAAGTCTGAGGCACATATATGCAGCATGCACCAAGCGACCAGTTGGAAAGATGCAGGAAAACATCAAGTGGGCTCAAATGAAAATCAAACTCAGCAAGTCACAAAGCATCTCCACAGTCAAGGGACTGCTGAAAGGCACAAAGTTCTCCGTCAGTGATGGCCCAATTCCAACGGTGTCTGAATTGCCTGGGCAGATGGTACAACAGACAAAGAGCAGGTGCAGCAACTAAAGCAACATATTGCCAACGGCCTGGATAACATCGACAAGACCGTGCAGCCTGGAAAACTGAAGCTCTGGTGCCTACAGCTTGGACTCCTACCCCAGGTGATGTGGCCACTCACTGTCTATGAGGTCCCACTAACAACCGTGAAGAAGCTCGAGCAAGCCGTCACGTTGTTTGTAAAAATATGGTCCAAGGTGTATCTGTAACATCAGTCTCTATGGTAAGGGAGTCCTTGAACTACCTTTCACTGGCCTTACAGAGGAATTCAAGTGACACAAAGTGACAAGACCATCAGTATCACTGCACAGACCTTATCAGCTGGGGGTGGGGGAATGGACCCCAACTGATGTAGCACAGCAAGCAACGGCAGCCCTTCAGCACAGAGACATTGTGGGGCAAGTTCAACAGGACAGGGGCAACAAGTGGACTCACCTGGTGCAACAACACAATTCCAGAGCAAGGACGATGGTTGTTGAGGAAGTACGGTGACAAGAAGAGTCAGACAGAAGTGCAAAGGATGTCTCCCTGGCTTAGGGCTCAATGCAGTGGGAAAGCATTGAGAGGAGGAAAATCAGCTGGAAGGGCATATGGCAGATGGAAGCAAACTTAGCTTTCTCATCAGAGCTTCCCTCACAAGAAACCTCCACCAGTGGTTTGGTGAGGGCCCACCTTGTGCCCTGTGCCCAATTCCAGCAACCCTCAAGCGTATCCTGGCAAGCTGCAAAACCAGCCTGACATGTGGCATCAGAACCAGGTCTTCAAGAGTCTGGCAGCAGCAATTGAAACCAGGAGGATAGACACCGACTCCTTGCCCCCTAGAGTGAGTAACCCCCTGACCCCGGCAGCATTTGCCCAGGAGAGAGAGAGAAAAGGCCAACTTAATCTCCTCCTAAGCCAGAAACAGGACAGATGAACATGGTCTGTGATGGGAAGATGCTGGTGGATGTCAATAAACAACTCAACTTCTGCCCGGAAATTGTGACCACCGACCTTATGCCAGACTTGGTTCTCTGGTCCAATTTGTTACACATTGTCTACGTCATGGAATTCACAGTCCATGGGAGGATCGAGTGAAAGAGGCTACGATATGCAGATCAAGCAGCGGGAGCTCAGTGTCGGGGCTGGAAAATCAAAGTTTGTCCTGTGGAACTTGGTTAATCGGGGATCTATAGCCACATCCACCATCAAGTTGGTGAAGGAGCTCGGGATCCACAGTCAGACTCTACAGCAAAACATCAGAGCCAGATCAGAGGTGGTGGAAAGAAACAGTCAGAGAGAAGACTTCTCCTGGGCTCCAAGATAGTGGGAGGACACAAAGGTGGGGGTGCGGGAAGAGTGACTCTGGGATGCCAGTCCTCGTTGACCCTCCGGGGATGTAGTCGGCTAATTGATGAAACATCAAGGAAGGAGGGTGCCCACTTGAAAACCCCTGCGTGTCTACCCCGTACTACTCCCAGCATCAAGGCGGTCTCGAGCAAGTGTTCGTGACCCATTGGCTTGAGGGATATTAACATATTATCCTGTGCCTTTTGATCTTGATTAGGGTGCCTAAAACATAAGCACAATACTGTAGTAATTTTATGTATTGCACTGTTCTGCTACCGTGAAAAAAACAAATATAACTCACTACTGTAAGTGATAATAAACCTGATACTGCTATGGGTCTCTATTGTGGACTGAGCACGGGAAGGTGGTGGGGAGAGGGAAATTATGTTTGGGAAAAGGGGCAGGGAGAGGGGAGGGAGCGGAAGGCACCAGAGAGACATTCTTAAATGATCAATAAACCAGGTGTCTCAGGGCTGAGTATGTCTGCATCCACACCACACCCCCCACCAACACCCCTGGCACTCCTTCTTTGTCATCCGTCCCAATTTAGCCTCCTGAGATAGTTGAGGCGCTGGTGAGAAAAATGGACAATTAATGGTGGTGAGGTCTCGATAGGATGAACAGGCAGCATCGTCAGATGACTCAGTGAAATCTAAGACTGCAAGCCAACACATTGACACTGTCACTTTAGACCATAAAATACAGGAGCAGGATTAAGCCATTTGGCTCATTGACTCTGCTCCACCATTTCATCATGGCTGATCCATTTTCCTCCCAGCCCCAGTCTCCTGCCTTCTCCCCGTAACCCTTCATGCCATGACTAATCATAAATCTATCAAGCTCTGCCTGTATATATATTTCAATGACCTGGCCTCCACAGCCGCCTGTGGCAACGAATTCCACAGATTCACCACTCTCTGGCAAAAGAAATTCCTCCTCAACTTCATTTTAAATGGATGTCCTTTTAATCTGAGGTCTTCTTCACATCCACTCCACTTTCAACCTTCCTGACGAAGGGTCTCGGCCCAAACCATCGACAGTGTTTCTCCTTATAGATGCTGCCTGGCCTGCTGTGTTCCACCAGCATTTTGTGTGTGTTGTTTGAATTTCCAGCATCTGCAGATTTCCTCGAGTTTGCCCTTTCAACTGTTGATAGGTTTCAATGAGATCACCTCTCAACACATTCTTGTCCAGAGTATGCTTGTGCAGCATACTCTTGAGAATTGTTTCTTCTTACAAAATAATCTTTATTCTTTAGAAAAAATAAAGGTAATCTTTTAAAAAAATCTTTAGCTTTAAGACCTTAAAACCTGAAGATAGGCTATGACTGCACTGTGTCCCAGCAGTGACATTGCCTGTTCCATATCTGACATGCCCTCTCAGGTGTGAATAGCCGGGAGCTCATCGTCCAGGTCACCGGGCCCCTGGATCAGCATGCACTTCGAGAGGTGAGATGCCTGGACAGACATCGGGACCAAGCCCAATATCCAGGTTCTTTGGGTATCCTGCCAGACACACAGTTAAAAATAAAGGAGATTAGTTTTATCTGACACGTGCACTTTGAAACATCAGAACTGCCCAGCGCATCACCGGCACTGCAATCAATGACGTATGTACAGAGAAGGCCAGTAACGTCATGAAGGATCCCACTCCAGAGACTGTCGGCCTGGCGTCAGTGGTCGCATAACCAGGACTTGTGACAGGCACTGGCTGCTCATACGGCCATCCACCACCTGCTCCATGGTTTCACGTGATCCTGATCTAGGAGGTGGGGGTGGATGGGAGGAAACCAGAGCACCTGGGGGAAACCCATGCGGAGAGCATGCAAACTCTTTACAGGCAGCGGCGGGAACTGATTTCTGAACGGCGATTGCTCGTGCTTTAAAGTGCCGTACTAACTGCTACGCTGCAGTCCCACCCTTCGAGGAAGCTCCACCGGTGGCTAGGTCCTCTGAGCATGGAACAAGCTGAGAGCAGCAGTCTTCAATGAGAAATTTCATGGGTTTAATTTGGCTACCGTGTACAGAAGATAGGGTGGAAAATTAGTTACGCTATTGGACAATAGACCTCACAATCTGCCTCATTAGGACTTTGTTCCGGATTGTCTGCCTGAACTGCACTTTCACTGTAACTGGGACAGTTTATTCTGTTATTTGCATTTCCCACGCAGTACCTTAATGTGCTGTTGTAATGAAATGATCGGTATGGATGGAATGAATGAATACACGTGAGAATATGAGAGCACTCTGGTTGCATCATACATACAAACTACACTACATACACCTGGAATTATATTTTTCAACTTATTTCAGAATCAGAATAAGATTTAATATCACCAGCAAATGTTGTGAAATGTGTTGTTATGCAGTAGCAGTACATTGCAATACATAATAATAAAATCTGCGAACTACAGTACAAGTATATATACCGTATATATTTAAGAAGTTAAATAAGTACTGCAAAAAGACAGAGAAAAAGTAGTGAGCTAGTGTTAATGGGTTCAAAGTCCATTCAGAAATCTGGTGGCAGAGGAACATTGAGTGTGTAAAACATCGATTTGTACTTCAGGGAGCACGAAGCGCAGAAAGAAATATCACTGTGATGATTATATGCTCTAGTATCAATTGTTTGGTGACAATAAAGTATAAAGTGTGCCTTCAGGCTCCTGCATCTCCTCTCTGATTGGTAGCAATGAGAAGGGGGCATGTCCTGGGTGACGGGGGTCCTTTATGGCAATGCTGTGCTTTATGTGCTGTGTGGGATATATATTTTGTGGATGCCCCAAGGTCTGGAAGAACATTGTTTCACTTGGTTGTATACTTGTACAAGCAGATGCCACTAAACTTGAACTTGAGGCTCAGGGGCTCCATTGCGCAGGATTACAAGAGGAGGCAGAAAGTTGCACACTCAACCAGCTTCAAAGTCAAAGCCAAAGTGCATTCATTACAAGTATATACAGTATAAGTTACTTAATACTACCTTGAGTTTCATTTTCCGGCAGGCATTTACTGGAAAATAAAGAAATACAATAGACAAATACAGGCTGGCAAACAACCAATGTCCAAATTGAGCAAGGTGTTGCTCGAAAGTAGTGGTTAGAGTTTTATTAGTTGGTTCAAGAACTGAATGGTTCAGAATCAGGATTAATATTACCGGCATACTGTATGTTGTGAAATTTGTTGTCTTTGTGGCAGCAGTACAATGCAATACATAATAATAGAAAAAAAACTGTGAATGACTGTAAATATATATATATATATATAATAGTTAAATTAAATGAAGTAATGCAAAAATAAAAATAAAAAAGTAGTGAGGAAGTGTTCATGGGTTCAGTCTCCATTGAGAAGAAGCTGTTCCTGAATCATTGAGTATGTGCCTTCAGGGTCCTATACTTCCTTACTGATGGTAACAGTGAGAACAAGGCATGACCTGTGTGATGGGGATCCTTAATGATAGACGTTGCCGCTTTGAGATGTTGTGGATACTATGGAGGCTAGTGCCCATGCAGTAGCCTCCCCCACCCCACCCATACCAGACGGCAATGCAGCCAGTTTGATGACTGCTCTGCACGGTACATCTGTAGAAATTTGTGAGAAATTTATTATCACTGAGATGCACTTGTTTGTGCAATGCCTAAAAAATTATTATAAATGACAGTAAATGAAAGTACAGAAATGGGATAGTGAGGAAATGTTTGTGTGTTCATGGACCATTCAGATATTTGATGATGAAGGGAAGGAAGCTGTCATTAAAACGGTGAGTGTGTGTCTTCAGGCTCCTCCATGGTCATGTGGGATTTCAGCTTCAATACTTCTCCATCTGATGGTAGCTGAGAGAAGATGGCGTTACCTGGATGGTGGGATCTTTGACAATGGATGTTGCCCTCTTGAGAAGGAGTGGTCAGCAGATGAAGGAGAGTGGAGGCAGTGACAGAGACTGTGAGGGGATAGGTGGAGGTGACAAGAGGTGAACTCAGACCATCACAATTGAGGGTGAAGCACTGAATTCCCTGTTTGCAAACTTAGTGATCTTCTCTGTTCTGGGAATGTGCAGGGATGAGATATGATGGATGAGCTATTAGCCTCATGGACTAAAGTCAATTTAACAATAGGCTTTGGCTGGGCTCTCACTGCCCCCTAGTGTTTAATAGCTCATAACACACCTTCCCACCTTCCTTCAATACCCAGTACCATTTGCGCTAGATCCTTCAAAAATTCTCCTACATCGCTTGGGCTTCACTGTCATAAGTTCTAGTAGGCATGTGTTATAAGAAACATCACAGAGTAGCAGCTAAGAGCCACTTCAATCCTGACCAGTGATTGGCTGAAAGTGTAGGTTGGTGAGGCAGAAGATGAAGACAAGGCCTAGACAGAGTGGGTGTGGAGGCTGCAGAATTTGGTGCTATAGATGGCTGTTGAAGCCAAACCATTGAGTATATTTAAAGCAGTGGTTGATAGGTTATTGAATGGTAAGCATGTCAAAGGTTACAGGGAGAATATAGGAGAATGGGATTGAGAGGGGTAATAAATCAGCCATGATAGATTAGAATGGCAGTGCAGACATGATGGTCTTATGGTCTAAGGTAAATGTGACATGGTTCTGGAATGGAGGAGAGGAGAGTGGAGGCATGGGAAATGGAACAGACACCAACACGGTGAACAGGAATCACTGGCAGAGGCATAAGGATGCATTGGTGAATATAAAGTCCCTTTCTGTATTGATGCCAATATCCTTTGGTCAGTGGTTTAACCTTCTGTCTGTTAGTCTAGTACCTAATGTCTGTGCACTACTTGTTATCATTATATGCTGTGTCGTATGACATAGGCGATCATGGTCTTTCCATGATCATGATTGTTCTTGGTAAATTTTTCTGCAGAAGTGGTTTGCCATTGCCTCTTCTGGGCAGTGTCTTTACAAGACAGGTGACCCCAGCCATTATCAAAACTCTTCAGAGATTGTCTGCCTGATGTCAGTGGTCGCATAACCAGGACTTGTGATCTGCACCAGCTGCTCGTATGACCATCCACCACCTGCTCCCATGGCTTCACATGACAGTGATTGGGGGCTGAGCAGGTGCTACACCTTGCCCAAGGGTGACCTGCAGGCTGGCGGAGGGAAGGAGTGCCTTACGTCTCCTTTGGTAGAGACGTACCTCCACTCTGCCACCCGGTAGTACAGTAATACTTGGATTGATAATGTTTAATGATGCAAAATGGGTATACTATGTGTTAAAGGAGCATATTTGACATGAAGACAAAGAATGCTAACAATGTCCAGTAGTTCAGGCAGTGACAATGGAGAGAGAATTGGGACTGACTATTCTATATTGGTCTATTATTGTCACATGTACCAAGATATGCTGATGATCTCACCTGGTCCCTCAACACCACCTACTTGGTCGAGGAGGCTCAGCGACTTCTCCACTTCCTTTCCCCTACCCCTATTTTAAACAATTTATACAGGAGCTCCATTGAGAGTGTCCTGACCAGCTGCATCACAATCTGGTACAGGAATTGCAAGGTATCTGACTGCAAGACCCCACAAAGGTTTGAGAGGATCATCGGGGTCTCTCTTCCACTTATCTGAGATATTTATCTGGAGCACTGCATATGTAGGGCCCTTAGCATTGTTGAGGATCTCTCCCATCCATCCAACAATCTCTTTGGTACAGTACCAGGATGTACCATAGCATTGGGGCAAGGACTATTAGAAATGGAATCAGCTTCTTGCCAATATCAAGGTATCATCACATATGAAGTGCCAGTAATGTTATGCTGCTTATTTTTTAACTTGTATCATAAATATATCATATTATTTGTGGTAATATTGTGAGTTATAGCTACTGTAATGTGCACCTTGGTCCAGAGGAATGTTGCTTTGTTTGATGGTATACTAGTGTACAGTTGGATGACAATAAACTGAACTTGAATGTTAGACATAAAATAGCAAAGATAAGGCCATTGAAAGCTCAAACAATTGGAATTGGAAAGGAAAAAGATCAGAATCAGAATCAGATCATATACAACCGTGAAATTCATTTTCTTGTGCGCAGACACAGTAAATCCAGGAAACACAATAGAATCATTGAAAGGCCCCACCCAACAGGACAGACAGCCCGTGTGCAAAAGGCAACAAACTGCAAATACAAAAGAGAAAGTAGTAATAATAAATAAATAAGCGACAAATATCAAGAACATGAGATGAAGAGTCCTTGAAAGTGAGTCCATAGTTTGTGGGAACAGTTCAGTGCTAGGTCTAGTGAAATTGAATGAAATTATCACCTCTGGTTCAAGAGCCTGATGGTTGATGGATAATGACTGTTCCTGAACCTGGTGATGTGGAATCCTGAAGCTCCTGTACCTTCTATCTGATGGCAAGAGCAAGAAGAGAGCATAGACTGGATGGTAGGGGGGGGGGGGGGGGTTCCTTGATGATGAATGTTGGTTTCCTGTGACAGCACTCCCTGTACATGTGCTCAATGGTTGGGAGAGCTTTACCCATGATGGAGGGAGCTCTACCTGTGATGGATCGGGCTGTATCTGTTCATGGGCATTGGCGTTTCCATACCAAGCTATGATGCAACCAGTCAATATACTTTTAACCAGATGGTATGAACACCGATTTCTCCAACTTCCAGTAATGCCCCCCACCCCTCACTATTCCCTTTTCCTTCTCTCACCTTATCTTCTTACCTGCCCATCACCTCCCTCTGGTGTTCCTCCTCCTTTTCTTTCTTTTCTGTGGACGAAAATGGCTTGCTAATGAGAGAGGTCAGTGGAGAATGGCCATACTGGTTCACGCTGACAGTGACTCAAATGACCATGTGTTACAACAATGGTGTGCAGAAGAGCATCTTTGAATGCACATCAGTTGAACCTTGAAGTGGATGGGCTACAACAGCAGAAGTTCCACTTCTGTGCCAAATGAAGTGGCTACTAGGTATATTTAAACTGGAGAAAATGGGGAGAGGTGGAGTGAATGAAGGGAATGTGTATGAGAGTATGGGGACTTTAGATGTGAACTCTTGTTTCTCTTTCAGCAGACCTGACCTGACCTGCTGAATGTTCTCAGCATTTTCTGTTCTTTCAGATCCTGAGCATTTATTTTGGACTTGTGGACATAATTTGATATAAAGCCACAAAAGGTGATGGGGAGTAGCAGATTTACACGCTGAATATAATCATTTGGAGATTAACCTTCTGTGTTTTATTTTTCCTTGAAGCCACAGCCACAAAGATATCTACTCCCTCACATTGTCCGATGGATGTAAGAGTTAAATGAATTCAATTCAATTCATTTCAAAGTCAGGCAGATTTCAGCCTGGTGACTGAGGCAACTCACTGTCAGCTCATCAAAGGAAATTGACTGTTTTGCCCAATCTAGATGTTAGAAGCTGAATTGCCTTGGTAGACCAAGCTGAAACAGATTATTAGTTGTTAAGCACTTTGAGACACCTTAAGGCTCTTAAAGAACCATGTGCCAGTGTGGAGATGAACTCTTGACCCCACAATCTACCTCAAGGGTGCAGAAGTGATTTACAAGGATGCTGCCTGGATCAGAGAGCATGTCTTATGAAGATAGGTTGGAACAAGCAAGGATTTTTCTCTTTGGAATAAAGGAGAGTGAGAGGTGACTTGACAGAGGTGTACAATAGGATAAGGGGCATGGATCCGGAGTACAGCTAGAGACTTTTTTCTAGGGTTGAAGTGACTAATACGAGGGGGCATATTTTCATGGTGAGAAGTATAGGGGAGATGTCAAAGGTATGTTTTTTACGCAGAGAGTGATGAATGCGTGGAAGGCTCAGCCCATGATAGTGGTGGAGGTGGATATGTTAGGGATATTTAAAAAATCTCAGATAGGCACATGGATGGTAGAAAAATGGAGGGCCATGAGGGAGGGAGTGTTAGATCGATTGAGACTATATTACAACATTGTGACCAATGGGCCTGCACTGTGCCATCATGTTCTATCACATTATAGGAAGGATGTGGAAGCTATGGAGAGGGTGCAGAGGAGATTTACCAGGATGTTGCCTGGTTTAGAGAACTCGTCATATGAAGCAAGGTTAGCAGAGCTGGGACTTTTCTCTTTGGAGCATAGAAGAATGAGAGGGGACTTGATAGAGGTCTACAAGATTATGAGAGGCATAGATAGGGTGGATAGTCAGTACCTGTTTCCCAGGGCACCAATAGCAAACACCAGAGGGCATATGTACAAAATTAAGGGAGAGAAGTTTAGGGGAGACATTAGGAGTAAGTTTTTTACACAGAGGGTTGTGAGTGCCTGTAATGACTTGCCAGGGATGGTGGTGGAGGCTAAAACATTAGGGATATTTAAGAGCCTCTTGGACAGGCACATGGGTGAAAGAAAAATGGAGCATTATTGGGGTAGTATGGGTTTAGTACTTTTTTTTAAGGATTATATGGGTTGGCACAACATGGGAGGCCTGAAGGACCTGTGCTGTAGTGTTCTATGTTCTATGCACTGCACTTTCACTGCAGCTGTTACACTTTATTCTGCATTCTGTTATTGTTTTACCTCATACTACCTTGATGTACTGTGGAATGAATTGATCGATAAGAACAGGGTGCAAAACAAGCTTTTCATTGTTCCTTGCTACAAATAATAAATGAATTCCAGTTCCAATTCCAATTTCATATTACATTCTCTGCTAAGATCATGCATCTGAAATGTGAAAGACAACAGATATTCTGTGGAATGTTATGTTGAAATTGAACGTGAGGCCTAACTTGCAGAATTAGGTACTGTTCTGGTCACCTACCTACAGGAAAGTTATCAATAAGATTGAAATAGTACAGAGCAACCTTACAAGGGCGTTACTAGGACTTCAGGACCTCACTTATATGGAAAGGTTGAATAGGTTAGGACTTTATTCCCTGGAGTGTAGGAGAATGAGGGGAGATTTGATAGAGGCATATGAAATTATGAGGGGTATAGATGGGGTAAATGCAAACAGGCTTTTTCCACTGAAGTTGGGTGAGACTTGTCATGGGTTAAAGGTTAAAAGTGAAATGTTTCACTCAGAGGATGGTGTGCATGTGGAACAAGCAGAAGTGGTGGACGTGAGTTTGATTTCAACACATAAAAGAAGCTTGGGTAAGTACCTGGATGGGAGGAATACACAGGGCTATAGTCTGGGTGCAGTTCAATGGGACTGGACAGAATAGTCAATTCAGCAGGGACTAGATGGGCCAAAGGGCCTGGTTCTGTGCTGTAGTGTTCAATGACTGTACTGAGGGGCAAAGTCTTCATTCATAGGGTGGCACGAGTGTGATGGATGTGGGCTTGATTTCAATATTTATGAGAGATTTGGTTAAGTACTTGGATCGGTGGGTGTAATGGGCTATGGTCCAAGTGTAGGTTGATGGTACTAGGCAGAATCATTGTAGCTTTTCTGTGCTGTAGTGCTCTATCACTATGTTAAGACACAAAAAAAAACTCTGAAGGAAAAACTAAAGCAGATCGTAGACAACCAGTGAATCTTTATTCAGAAAGCGAGGACAACAAGGAGACCTGTTGCACCCATTCGATTCCTGACAATCAAATACAGAACAGTGCAAAAGGGTAAAACATTTACACAGCTAAAAACCTGCAGTATCTGAAAACCACATTCTGTTCATTCCTCAGAGCCACTGCTGAAATATTTCACATTTCACCCTTAACCCATGATCTTCATTCACCAATGTTTCCGTACAAAAGAAGCATGGAGAACTGAAAGACCATTTGGTATTCCCTTGAGCATATATTTCACTTAGAGATATGGCAAAGAACAGGCCCTTCCAGCCTGCCGAGCTGCACCGCCCACCTATTTAACACTAGCCTAATCTCGGGCAATTGACAGTGACCAATCAACCTACTAACCAGAACGTCTTTGGACTGTGCGAGGAAACTGCAGTACATGGAAGAAACCCACGTGCACATGGGAAGAACGCACAAGTCTTCTTACAGAGGGCGTCAAAACAATCAAGTACAAAATCACCTCAACCTGTAGGTGGGTCTACAATGAACACAGTATTAAAATATGACCAGCACCACTGTTGTACTCTGCTGTGGAAAAAGCTTTGGCCTTTAATGTAAGAGGGTCAGAGTTTAGAAATTAGTGGGATTACACATGGAGTAACGCCTAAACACAAGACATTCTGCAGATGTTGGAAATCTAACATGCACAAAATGGTGGAGGAACTCAGCAGGTCAGGCAGCTTCTATGGAGAGGAATAATGAGTCGGTGATTTGGGCTGAGACCCTTCATCAGGAATAATGCTGACACTTTTGTTTTACTTAAGGGTGGATGCACTTGCTTTGAATGTTCAGAGAAAGCTCGTTGGTTTGACTTTCTCAGCTGAAGGGTTATCTCTGGAGTTTAATAGAAAGAGAGGTGATCTTGTTGAGATTTGTCTCGATAGGGTAAATGCTGTGAATTATAAACACAAGAGATTCTGCAGATGCTGGCTATCATGAACAAAACACACAAAATGCTGGAGGAACTCAGCTGGTCAGGCAGCGTCTATGGAGGGGAATAGGCAGTTGATGCTTTGAGCTGAGCCCCTTCATCAGGATTGGAATGGAAGGGGGCAGAAGCCAGAATAAGGTGAGGAGACGGGAAGGAGCACAAGCTGGCGGTGATAGATGAGGGGGAAAGTGGGTGGAGGTGAGGGGGTGAAATAAGAAGCAGGGAGGTGATAAGTGAAACCAGGTTAGGAAGAAGATGGGGAAGGGGGAATAAACAAAGAAGCAGAGAGGGGAGTGGTGGAAGAGTAAGAGGTAGATGTATGGAAGAGAGAAAGAAAAAAAAAACTAATTCCACTATGTGTAGGAATAATGAAGAGTCTCAGCTCAAAATGTTTACTACTTATTCCTTCTCAGATGCTGCCTGACTTGCTGAGTTCCTCCAGAATTTTATGTCTGTTGCTCTTAATGCTTTCAAGATGTTTTGTCTCATGGGAAGATGCAGAACGTGGGAACACTACTCTAGAATAAGGTGCCACCCATTTTAAAAGTGTGGAAAAGGAATTACTAAGGGTTGGGGAACATTGCAGCTTTCTATCCCACTGAGCTGTGGAGGATGAGGCATTGAATATATTCAAGGTTGATGTGGATGGATTATTTATCTACAGTGGGGGATTGAGAGCAATAGGGGAACTGGTAGCAATGTAGACTTGTGGCTCAGGTCAGAAGATCCTCGATGGAATTGAATGGAATGGCAGGCTGGAAGGACTGAATAGCCTCCTCCTACTCTTATTTCTTAAGTTCCCTAACATTCCCAATTTGAGGAACATTCCCAAATTTATCATTCCAATGAAGGAGATACACGTAAGACCAGGGCAAAATCTGAATTTACGTCTTTATTTACCCAAAGCGGAGACATGAGGCTGCAGAGGCTGGAATCTGGTTTGAAAATGCAAACTGCTGCTGGAACTCAGCAGGTCAGGCAGCATCTATGATGGGACACTGGCATTCGACATTTGGGCCAGTCCAGGTAAAGGGTCTCCACCCAAAATGTTGACTGTCTGTATCCCTCCACATTTCAGCCTGAAACGTTGACTCAATTTAGCCTTACCTGCTGACTTCCTCCAGCATTTTGTGTTTGATATTTATTGGCAATTCCTAATTGGCTGCAAACAATAGGTTGTTGGGCCATCAGAGTAGGAGATGAAGAGTCAATCATACTGGTACGACTGGACTCATATGCATGCCAGTCTGGCTAGATATTCTTTTTGAACCTGATACTTTTATGACAATCTGGCAGCTTCTCCAATTTACAAATGCCCAACTTATGTACCACCAGGACAAACAGATGAGTGTTTGGGAGACTAGGTAATGGATTTCCTGGTAACTACAGGGCTGTTGGTATCTTCTGCCATGTGGGAACTCTGTTTGTGGCTGCATTTCCAATTTATGAGCTGTGCAGGTTACAAATAGTTCACAGGAACAGAACCCTGTTGTAACCCAGTGAAGCCTTGTACTTTAATCTAAGTTCCCCAGCTGAAATTATGGGGATTCAAACTCAAGTCTACAGATCGACGATCCACACCTCTAGATATCAGTCCAGTTCAGCATAACCACTGTCATACAACAGATATTAGAGTGATTATTCCAGTAGGTAGCAAGCAGATTGAGTCCTTTTAAATTTACAATTTAGCTGATACTTAACTGTGGAACTTAAACTATGCATGATAAGGACCCTTTGCAGGATCGGAATAATCTGCTGAGAGTTGTAAACTCAGCCAGCTCCATCATGGGCACCAGCCTCCCCAGCATCAAGACCATCTTCAAAAGGCAATGCTTCAAAAAAGGTGGCATCCCCACCACCCAGGAGATACCCTCTTCTCATGCTGGCATCAAGGAGGAGGAACAGGAGCCTGAAGACACACACTCAATGTTTTAGAAGCAGCTTCTCCCCTTCTGCCATCAGATTTCTGAACAGACCATGAACCTGTGAACACTACCTCACTATTTCTCATTCGCATGATTTAAAAAAAGTTATAACTCTGTTACGCCTGCATTGTACTGCTGCCACAAAGCACATTTCACAACCTATGTAAACGACAATAAACCTGATTCGGATATGGTGAGAAGTGGTTAGCGTGATGCTTTACAGCACAAGCTGTAAGATCGGGTTTCGATTCCTGCCACTGGCTGTAAGGAGTTTGTATATTCTCCCTGTGACCAAGTGGGTTTCCTCTGGGTGCTCTGGTTTCCTCCCAGTTTCCAAATACATACGGGTTAGGGTTGGTGAGTTGTGGGCATGCTATGTCAGCACCAGAAGTGTGGCAACACCTGCGGGCTGTCCCCAGCACATCCTCGGACACAAACATTGCTTTAATGTACATGTGACAAGCAACGCTAATTGTTAAAAAGAAAGCTCGACAGTAAACAGAAGCAGTTTGTTCCACTGCCAGCACCGCCCCCTGACAAGGCCACCTCTTCACATTCCAGCCTATCCAGTCAGCACCGGCTGGCCACTCCACAAACAGTAACACACACAAAATGCTGGAGGAACTCATTAAGACAGGCAGCATCCACAGACAGCAACACCGAGAGCCAAGGGAGAGATTAGTTAGACATTTCAGGCTGAGACCCTTCATGGTCCACACACACATCTGACCTCGCACTTGTCCCGCATGCAAACACTTGTGGAACAAGCAGAAGGCGAAGGTAAAAAGGATGACCTGTATTTATGTAGTACCTTTGACAACCTCTGCAAAGACAGGGTTCAGGGATAAAAGTTCCATCTACTTCCAGCCCCCCCCCCCCCCCCATCCATCAGGCACTTGAACTTCACACAACCTCATTTGCCACATCATTGAACTGTTCCCACAACCTATGGACTCACTTTCAAGGACTCTTCATATCATGTTCTTGACATTTATTGCTTATATATTTTTTTATTTTTATTTCTTTCTTTTTGTATTTGCACAGTTTGTTGTCTTTTGCACACTAGTTGAATGCCTAAGATGGTGCAGTCTTTCATTGATTCTATTATGGTTATTATTCTAGAGATTTATTGAGTATCCTCACAAGAAAATGAATCTCAGGGTTGAATATGGTGACACGTATGTATTTTAATAATAAATTTACTTTCAACTTTGTTGTGATCAGACTCCTTGAAAAGATTCCAGGCCACCTCAGGACAAGATATCACCAGAGAAGACTCAACTTTAAATTGAACTTTGGGAAAAACAACTGCAGCAACTTAACTTAAAAATTTGTTTTTGGCGACACAGGAGATTGCAGATGTTGGAATCTGGAGCAACACATAACAGTTCTGGAGGAACTCAGTGGGTTGGGCAGTCACCGTTTTGGGTTGAGACTCATGAAGGGAGAAAGGTTAGATGCAGACACTTCATCACCTGCCAGATCTTTGTCCACACTTTCCTTCCACCTCATTATACTCCCCTCCTTCTTTCAGTCCAGATGCCCATTTCCCTCCTTAGACACTGCATGATTTGCTGAGTTCCTTCATTACGTCGTGTGGATAAAATTTCCTGTACACAAGGATGGCTAACCAGGAGAGATAAAGATAAAGATGTGGCCTTATCTGCCACATGCACATCGAAACATACAATGAAATGTGTCATTTACTTCAATGATTAACTCAGTGTGAGGATGGGCTGAGGACAGCCTGCAAGTGGAGCCATGCTCCCAGCATGCACACCCTAACCCATGTGTCTTGGGAATGTGGGAAGAAACTGGAGCACCTGGAGGAAACGTACGCCATAATGGTGAGAACATACTGTACAAAATCTTTACAGACAGCAGCGGGAATTGAACCCTGATCGCTGATGCTGTATTCATCTGTTTATTATTGAGATACGATGCAGAATAAACCCTTCCAGCCCTTCGAGCCATGCTGCCAGCAACCCCCGATTTAACCCCAGCCTGATCACAGGACAATTTACAATGACCAACTGACCTACTAACCGGCACGTCTTTGAACTTAGGAGGAAACTGGAGCACCTGGAGGAAACCCAAGCGGTCACGGGGAGGACATATGAACTCCTTATAGGCAGTAGCATGAATTGAACCTGGGTCACTAGTACTGCACAGCGCTACACAAACTGCTACGCTATCACGCCGCAGGAGCAGAATCTCTGACCAATCTTCCCCATTCCTTGGCTCTCGGGGTTGAGAGATCAGGGATCGACAAGCTTCAGACCCAGAGCTAACTCTAACACCACACCAAGGAGTCCCAGTAACCTCAAGAGCTACAGTGTGCTTCCAGTGGCTATCAAAAGAGAAATTTTCTCAAGGACATGGCATTCTGTATAGTTGTAAGAACAAAAAATCAAATTATTTTGCATGCTTTTAAAGGCATGGAATTTATTGGCTGTGAGCTACACAAAATCAAATTAGGAAACGTAGACAGTGTTGAGAACACAATGGGCCTATCAGCATCTAAAGAAGAGAGGGTTTCATGTTTGGCTGTAGATAACTTCTAAAACCAATTAATAGGTTAGAAATATTAACCTCAGATTTCAGGGAGCGCGAAGCACAGAAACAAATATCACTGTGATGATGTACGCTCTAGTAGCAATTGTTTGGTGACAATAAAGTAAATTTGTTAAGATGCTGATACACTTGCTGTGTTTCCACTGGCTGTGCCTTTAATTTTAACCTGCTTTTTGGACTCCCTCTGGCAATATTTTAGAACGGCATATCTGTGTCACCAAAGACTTGAACATAGAAACAACTCCAAACAAAATGTGGTTTGCAGATATCCTGTGGACAAAACAGGTTGTAGAACCTCCATCAACTCGGCAAATTGTAGGCAATCTTCGGGCAGCCCTCACTTGGCTTGCTTCAGGGTCTGGCCCCAGGTCCAAAGCTCCTCAATTACCTGTCGACAAAGATGACATTGTTGAATCAGAAACAGAATCAAAATCAGGTTTAATATCATTAGTATACAGTATGTTGTAAAATTCCTTGTTTTGCGGCAGCAGTACATTGCAATGGAGCCTGAAATAACTGAGGCTTGAAAGAACAGAACAGCAGTTGTCATGGGAGATTTTAACTTCCACATAGATTGGGTGAGTCAGGTTGGTCAAGGAAGTCTTGAGGAGGACTTCATAGAATGCATCCGTGATGGCTTTCTTGAGCAGCATGTTAGTGAACCTACAAGGGAAAATGATATCTTGGATCTAGTCCTGTGCAATGAGACAGGTAAGATTAACGACCTTGTAGTCAGGGATCCTCCTGGAAAGAGTGATCAGAGCATGATTGAATTTTGCATTCAGATGGAGGATGAAATAGTTAGATCTAAAACCAGTGTATTATGTTTGAACAAGGGAGACTACAACGGGATGAGGGAGGAGTTGGCTGATGTGGATCAGGAGCACAGTAGATAAACAGTGAAATACTTTCAAAGAGATTTTTCACAGTGCTCAACAAAAGTATATTCCAGTACAAAGTACAGTAAGAGTGGGGAGAGCCACCTTTGGATAACTAAGGAAATAAAAGGTCAAATTAAAATTAAAAGCTCATGTGTACAAAGTTGCAAAAGTGGGAGACTGGAGGATTGGGAAAACTTTAAAAACCAACAGAGAACAACTAAACAAGAAATAAGGAAAGGGAAGATAGAGTATGAAAGTAAATTAGCACAAAATATAAAAACAGATAGCAAAAGTTTTTATAAATATATAAAGCGGAAGAGGGTGGCTAAGGTCAACATAGGTCCCTTGGAAGACAATCAGGGGAAGTTGATATTGGGTGATAAGGAATTGGCTGAGGCATTGAACGACTATTTTGTGTTGGTCTTCACGGTGGAGGACACGCCTAATATGCAAAAGAAGGATGTTATGGACAAAATGGGAGGTGAGGAGCTTGATAAAATCACTGTCACTAAACAGATAGTGATGAGCAAACTAAAGGGCCTGAAGGTCGATAAGTCCCTTGGTCCTGATGGGATGCATCTCAGGGTGCTGAGGGAATTGGCGGAGGTTATAGTAGATGCGTTGGTAATCATTTATCAAAACTCTCTAGACTCTGGGCAGGTCCCAGTGGATTGGAAGACAGCAAATGTCACGCCACTTTTTAAAAAAGAATGTAGGCAGAAGACGGGCAACTATAGGCCAGTTAGCTTAACATCTGTAGTCGGGGAAAATGCTTGAAGCTGTTATTAAGGAAGAAATAATGAAGCATTTAGAAAGGAGTGGATCCATTAAACAGACGCAGCATGGATTCAGAAAAGGCAGGTCCTGTTTGACAAACTTACTGGAGTTCTTTAAGGACATAATAAGTGCAGTGGATAGAGGTGAACAGGTGGATGTCATATAGAGTACTTGGATTTCCAGAAAGCGTTTGATAAGGTGCCGTACAAGAGACTTATAAATAAGATACAGATGCATGGAGTCGGAGAAGTATATTGGCATGGATTGTGGATTGGTTAACCGATAGAAGGCAGAGAGTTGGTATAAATGGGTGTTCCTCCATTTGGCAGTCTTAGTGAACAGGGTATCGTAGGGGTCAGTGCTGGGCCCGCAGCTGTTTACCGTTTACATTGATGATTTTGAAAATTTGCTGACACTAAACTGAGTGGAAAAGCAAATTGTACAGAGGATGTGGAGAGTCTGCAGAGGGATATAGATAGGTTAAGTGAGTGGGCCAAGTCTGGCAGATGGAGTACAACGTTGATAAATGTGAGATCATCCACTTTGAAAGGAATAATAGAAGAGCAGATTATTATTTAAATGGCGAAAGATTGCAGCATGCTGTTGCGCAGAGGGACTTGGGAGTGCTTGTGCATAAATCACAATAAGTTGGCTTGCAGGTACAACAGGTTATTAAGAAGGCAAACGGAATGTTGGCCTTCATTGCTAGAGGGATTGAATTCAAGAGCAGGGAGTTTATGCTGCAACTATACAGGGGACTGTTGAGGCCGCTCCTGGAGTACTGTGTGCAGTTCTGGTCTCCATACTTGAGGAAGGATATACTTTGGAGGCAGTGTAGAGGAGGTTCACCAGGTTGATTCCAGGGAAGAAAGGGTTAACCTATGAGGAGAGATTGAGTTGTCTGGGAATATACTCTCCGGAGTTCAGAAGAATGAGAGGGGCATCTCATAGAAACATACAAAATTTTGAAAGGGATAGATAAGATAGAAGTAGGAAAGTTGTTTCCATTGGTGGGTGAGACTAGAACTAGGAGACATTGCCTCAAGATTCAGGGGAGAAAATTTAGGATGGAGATGAGGAGAAATTGTTTTTCCCAGAGAGTGCTGAATCTGTGGAATTCTCTGCCCAGTTGAGGTTTCTTCACTAAATATATTTAAGATACAGTTAGATAGGTTTTTATGTAGTAAGGGAATTAAGGGTTATGTGGAAAAGGCAGGTAGATGGAGCTGAGTTTATGGACAGATCAGCCATGATTTTATTGAATGGTGGGGCAGGCCGATGGACTAGATGGCCTACTCCTGCTCCTATTTCTTATGTCCTGAATGCCTGAATAATGAGGGTCCTTAGTGATGGATGTCACTTTTAGAGATACTGCCCTTTGAGGGTGTCTTCAATGTTGGGGAGGCTAACACCCACGATGGAGCTGCCTGAGTCTGCAACCCTCTGCAGCCCCACAGCAATAAACGTAGTGAAGAGTAGCCTAGGAGAGGTGAACAGGAAAGATCTACTTCTCTCAGTGGAGAGTTGTTAACTTGGGATTAGAGGAAACTGAGTTGAAATTATTTCAGCACACGAGTCGTGGTGGTCTAGAACACTGCTGAGAAGATGGTAGAGGCAGAAATTCTTTATTTATTGATGGAGAAACATTGTGGAATAGGCCCTTCTGGCCCTATGAGCCATCAATCTCCAACTTAACCCCAGCTTAATTATGGGACGGTTTACAATGACCAATTAAAGTACCAAGCAGTACGTCTCTGGACTCTGAGGGAAACCAGAGCAGCCAGAGGAAACCCATGTGGCCACGGGGAGAATGCACAAACGCTTTACAGAGAGCAGCAGGAACTGAACCCGGATCACTGGTACTGTAAAGCATTGTGTTAACCACTACGCTACCATGCCACCCTTTTAGCAGGATGAGCACTTGAGGAAATGGAGTCTTACAGCACAGAAACAATCCCCATGACCCAACTCTTCCATACCCAATGTGTTTCCCAGTAGTAGTCCCATGGCCTGTAGCCTTCTAAACCTCCCCTATCCATGTAATTATCTAAATATTCCTAATGTGTCTGCCTTAACCCCTATTTCTGGCTCATTCCAAATAAGCACCACCCTTTATGTGAAGAAGCTGCCACCGACGTCCCTTTTAAATCTCTCGCCTCTGGTCTTAAACCTGTGCCCTCTTGTTTTTAGCACCATCTCTTTGGGAAAAAAGGTTATGTGCTTTCACCCTGTCTATGTCTTATCATTAAGGATGATGATTTGGCTATCGAGTCTGCTCTGCCATTCAATCATGGCTGATTATTCTTTCCCCTGCTCTGCTCCACTCCCCGGCCTTCTGCCCATAACCTTTGTTGCCCTGGCCAATCAAGAACTTATCAAGCTCTGCCTTAAATATACTGAATAACTTGGCCTCCACAGCCACCTGTGGCAACAAATCCCACAAATTTACCACCTTCTGGCGGAAATTTCTCCGCATCTCCATTTTAAATGGGCACCCCTCTATGCTGAGGCTGTCCCCTCTTGTCCTAGACTCCATCATCATGGAAAGCATCCTTTCCACATCTACTCTCTCTAGGCCTTTCAACATTCCAACAGTTTTAATGATATCCCCCTAAGTACAGACCCAGAGCCATCAAAGTTTCTCATATGATAACCCTTTCATTCCTGGAATCATCCCTGTGAACCCCCTCTGAATCCTCTCTAAAGCCAGCTCATCTTTTCTTAGATGAGGAGCCCAAAACTGTTCAGAACACTCAAGGTGCGGCCTCACCACTGCCTTACAAATCCACAGCACTGCATTTGCCTTCCTCACCCCGACTCAAACTGCAAGTTAATCTTTAGGGTGTTCTGCACAAGTTCCTTTGCATCATAGATTTTTTGATTTTCTCACTGTTCAGAAAATTGTCTGCACATTTATTTCCAGTACCAAAGTGCATGACCATGCATTTTTCAACATTTGCCACTTTCTTTTCCATTCTCCCAATTTTTCAAAGTCCTTCTGCAGCCCACCTGTTTCCTCAACACTATCTGCCCCTCCAGCAATCTTCGTTTCATCTACAAATTTGGCAACAAAGCCATCTATTCCATCATCTGAATCATTGACATCCAATGACTTATAATCTTATAAAATGGTAGAGACATATATTCTTATATTCCAGGGAATTAAGTCCTAGTTTATACAACCTCTCCTTGTAACTCAGGCCCCCTGATAAATCTTTTCTGCAATCTTTTCAGTTGAATAACATCTTTGCTAGACATACAACAAAGAACATAGAATAGTACAGCAGAGTACAAGCCATTCAGCCGATGAATTTGTGCTAACATTTTAGCCTACTCTGAGATCAATCTACCCTTTCTGCCACGAAGCCCTCTATTTTTCTATCATCCATGTCCCTATCTAAATGTTTCTTAAATACCCCTTCTCTGAATCCTCTCACTATCACATCCCTCTCCTCAACGGTTACAGATGAGGAGTATTTATTTTAAAGGGTCATTCCTCATGACCACACATGAACTAAATAGGAGGATGATCACTGGACAAATGCCTGAACCCAGTGTTCTTAGGCAGGCTTGGGAAACAACAATGGCGAGCTAAAACATAGAGCACGGTCCGCTACAGCACAGTACAGGCCCTTTGGGCCATGATGTTGTGCCAACCCTTTAACCTACTCTAAGATCAATCTAACCCCCGCAAATATTCCTCCATTTCTCCTTCACACTAACACACAATGTTCTGAAGATATTCCCTGGATATTCCCTTCAGATATTAAAGAACCAAAGTATCGTTTAGAGTCCCCTACCACCCTTCCATAATCTCTTTGACCCACTACCATCAGGAAGGAGGTACAGAACTAGGACTAGGTAATAGTTTCTTCTCTCAGGCTGTGCGATTAATGAGTACCCTGCCACCACCATGGTCTTGTCACTGTTCACTGTTTACCTGTGCTGCACACCACATGAGCTTATCTGTGGTAATATTTTGTTTTATGTGCTGTGTGTGATACATGTTTTGCAGGTACACCATTGTTCGAAGGAATGTTGTTTCATTTGGTTGTATATATGTCAAAGTCAAAATGCATTAATTAAAAAAGTACATAGACTACATACAACCTTGAGATTCTTCCACCACAGTCATCATAAAACAAAGAAACCAAAAAGAACCAATTAAAAATGACTAACAAACACCCAAAATGCAGAGAAAAACAACAAATTTTGAATAATTTTCTTTGATCTGTTTGCCACCGGCAAGTCATCACTGAGCTTCACTGGTGCCATTTTAAACCAGTCAAACAACAACAAAATTGAACTTGAGATTCTTACTTAAAGGCTGATGTTACTCACTTTTTGATCTTCAAGTCGGAATGAGCTTTTTATAAAGTTCTTAAACTTCTGTATGGTCTTCGGTAAGTGCTGCCCCTGCAAACCAGTAACAACCAGGGTCAGTGCTGACCAGAACATCATGAAGATAGTCTGCACAGCAGTTGCAGGAGCTATCTATCACCTAGAACAGGTAGCCCAGGGGAAAACGGGGGAATGGGAGGTGGCAGCCAGAGGGACAAACAACCGAGGCAGGTTGGTATGAGAGAAAGAGAGAGGGTGATTTGGGAAAAGAGGATGAATGGGTAAAGAAGGGGGCAAGCAGAAAAAGAGGAGTATGACTGAGTGAGGTGGGGTGAGTGAGTGTGAAAAAAAAGAAGGGGCACAAAAGAAAGGGTAAGCAGGAAAAAGGAGATGAGCAAAAAAAAGGGTGCAAGTGGGGGAAAGAAGGAGGAAAGTGAGAGAAAAGAGGGAAATTAAATGTAACATCAGAGAGCTGGGCAGCATCTGAAAGGGGAGAAACACTTGATGCTGCAGGTCCTGTCTCCTGGGCAGAACTGATGGTCCCAGAACCAAATTTGCAACCGTTTCTCTCTCTACAGATACCACTTGGCCTGCTGAGTGTTACAAATTTTCAGCATCTGCAAGATCTCCTTTTTTATTTTTTATTTTTGTCATGATTTGCTTTGACTTTTCCACCTAGATACCCAGAGAAACCACCTGATCTTAATTTAAACCTGTGATCACCTCCTCCCCAAAAGATACAGGTCTTGGATTTCCTCCCAACAATTCTTGACTCACAGAGCACCACAAGCACAGAAACAGGCCCTTTGGCCCTTTTAGTATGTGCTAGCCTAGTCTTCTGCCTAGTCCCATCGACCTGCACAACCAAACATCTCTTGAATGTTGAAATCTCTTAAATGCACATCTACCACTTCCTCGGGCCGCTCGTTCCACACTCTCACCACCCTCTGAGTGAAAAAGCTCCTTCTTAGATTCCCCTTAAACATTTCACCTTTCATCTCTAATCCTCTGACCTCTAGTTCAAGTCTCACCCATCTTGAGGAAAAAGCCTATTTACCCTATCTACACCCCTTTTAACGTTATATACCTCTGTAAGGTCTGCCTCATTCTCTTGAGGTTCAGGCAATAAAGTTCAAACCTATTCAGCCTTTCCCTCTAACTCAGGTCTTCAAGCCCCGGCAACATCCTTGCAGGTCAGGCAACCTGATGGCATGAACATTGACTTCTCTAACTTCTGTTAATGCCCCTCCTCCCCTTCTTACCCCATCCCTGACATACTTAGTTGTTTGCCTGTTCTCCATCTCCCTCTGGTGCTCCCCTCCCCCGTTTCTTTCTCCTGAGGCCTCCCGTCCCATGATCCTTTCACTTCTCCAGCTCTGTATCACTATCGCCAATCCCCTTTCCGGCTCCTAGCTTCATCCCACCCCCTCCGGTATACTCCAATCATTTCGCATTTCCCCCTCCCCCTCAACTTTCAAATCTCTTACTATCTTTCCTTTCGGTTAGTCCTGACGAAGGGTCTTGGCCCGAAACGTCAACAGCGCTTCTCCCTATAGATGCTGCCTGGCCTGCTGTGTTCTACCAGCATTTTGTGTGTGGATTAGGAGGTATTGCTCCTCAAATCTACATCGTGATAGTGGAAGAGGCTGTAAGTGTACAGCCTCATCAAGATACCAGGAAATAACAGCATTTTTGAGTAACACAGATAGTTACCTTTTCAACCAAAGCCTTCATTTTAGTTTTAATGTCATCCATAGCGATTGCAGTCTTGGAGGTTTTCACTGGTTTTGAATTGTCTCCTAGATTTTTGGTTTTCACAGGAGTCTGCCAAAAAAAGTAAATAGCATCAGCCTTAGCCAATCAGAATTTAAGTACAATTCCAAGTAAATTCTTTCCTCTCCCTCTCCACTATCATGGTATAATAGAACAATAGTGCACATGTCCACAAAATCCATCACCAATGAAAGTACCAAATGTAGAATAAGACCGAAGAGACAATCCTAATGTCCACAACAGCATGAACAATTAACTCTTTCCTACTGCTATCAGGCTCCTGAACCAAATGAAAAAGTATGACACCACCTGAGACTATACAGTCAAGTGCAAAAGTCTTAGGCACAGAGATAAGTACAGCATGGAAACAGGCTTTTCAGCCCATCTGGTCAATGCTGAAACCATTTACTCCCATTGACCTGCACTGGGACCAAAGCCTCAATAACCCTACTATCCTTGCACCTATCTAAACTTCTCTTAAATGTTGAAATCGAGCTCACATGCACCACTTGTGCTGGCAGTTCATTCCATATTCTCATGACCCTCTGATTGAACAAGTCTCTCCTCGTGTTTTCCTTAAACTTCTCACCTTTCACCCTTAACCCATGACCTCTGGTTGTATTCCCACCCAACCTCAGTGTTAAAAGCCTACTTACATTTACTCGATCCATACCCTCATAATTTTGGATACCTCTATCATATTTCCTCTCAATCTTCTACATTCTAAAGAATACAGTCCCAACCAATTCAATCTATCATAATTCAGGTCCTCCAGACAAGGCAACATCCTTGTAAAATTTTCTCCGTACTCTTTCAACCCTATTTACATCTTTCCTGTATGTAGGTGACCAAAACTGCACACAGCACTTCAAATTAAGCCTCACCAACGTCTTATACAAATTCAACAAAACATCCCATCTTCTGTACTCAATACATTGGCTCATGACGGTCAACATGCCAAAAGCTTTCTTTACAACCCTATCTTCCCGTGACTCCACTTCCAACTAATCATGGACCTGTATTCCCAAACCCTTTGATTCTACCACACTCCTCAGTGTCCAATCATCCATTGTGTAAGACGTACCCTGGCTGGTCTACCAAAGTGCAAAACTTCACACTTGTTTGCATGAAATTCCATCTTCCATTTTCAGTCCATTTTTTCAGCTGATGCAGATCTCTCTGCAAGCCATGATAGCCTTCCTCACTGTCCACTACACCACAACTCTTAGTGTCATCCACAAATTTGCTGATCCAGTTAATCAAATTATCATCCAGATCATTGATATAGAAGAAAACAACAAAGGACCCAGCACTGATCCCTGTGGCACACCACTAGTCACAGGCCTCTATTCAGAGAGGCAATCCTCAACTTCTACTCTCTGGCTTTTCCCACAAAGCAATGTCTCATCCAATTTACTACCTCATCCTGAATATCCAATGACTGAACCTTCCTGACCAGCGTCTGTCAAATGCCTTATTAAAGTCTATGTCGACAACATCCACTGCCTTGCCTTCATCCACTTGTCTGGTAACCTCCTCGAAAATCTCTATAAGATTGTTTAGACATGACCCACCATGCGCGAAGTCATATTGATTATCCTTAATCAGTCCACGTCTATACAAATACTTATAAATCCAGTCCCTTAGAAAACCTTCGAATAACTTTCCCACAACTAAAGTCAGACTCTTGGGCCTATAATTTCCAGGTTTACGTTTAGAGCCTTTTTTTAAACAGCGGAACAACATTGGCTATCCTCCAGTCATCAGGCACTTCTCCCGTCGCTAAGGATTATTTCAAGATCTCTGCCAGGGCCCTGGCAATTTCTGCATTTGCCTTCCGTAAGTTCCAAGGGAACACCTTAAAAGATCCTGAGGACTTATCCACCCTGATTTGCCTCAGGGTAGCAAACATTTTCTCCTCTGTAATCTGTACAGGGTCCGTGAAGTTGATGCTGCTTTGCCTCACTTTTGTAGACTCTGTGCCCATCTTCTGAGTAAATAGAGATGCAAAGAATTCATTTAAGATCTCCCCCATCTGTTTCGGCTCCACACATGCATAGAAACATAGAAGATCTACAGCACAATACAGGCCCTTCGGCTCACAAAGTTGTGCTGAACATGTCCCTTCCTTAGAACTACCTAGACTTTACACATAGCCCTCTATTTTTCTAAGCTCAATGTACTTATCCAGGAGTCTCTTAAAAGACCCTATCCTTTCTGCTTCCACCATCGCTGCTGGCAGCCCATTCCACGCACTCACCGCTCACTAAGTAAAAGAACTTACCCCTGACATCTCCTCTGTACCTACTTCCAAGCACCTTAAAACTGTTGCCTCTCATGCTAGCCATTTCAGCCCTGGGAAAAAGCCTCTGACTATCCACACAATCAATTCCTCTCATTACCTTGTACACCTCCATCAAATCACCTCTCATCCTCTGTCGTTTCAAGGAGAAAAGGCTGAGTTCACTCTACCTATTCTCATAAGGCATGCTTCCCAATCCAGGCAACATCCTTGTAAATCTCCTCTGTACCTTTTCTATGGTTTCCACACGCTTCCTGTAGTGAGGCAACCAGAACTGACCACAGTACTCCAAGTGGGGTCTGACCAGGGTCCTATATAGTTGCACCATTACCTCTCTGCTCCTAAACTCAATCCCATGATTGATAAAGGCCAATGCACCGTATGACTTCTTAACCACACAGTCAACCTGCGTAACAGCTTTGGGTGTCCTATGGACTCAGACCCCCAAATCCCTCTGATCCTCCACACTACCAAGAGTCTTACCATTAATACTATATTCTGCTATCATATTTGACCTACCAAACGAACCATCTCACACTTATCTCCATCTGCCACTTCTCAGCCCAGTTTTGCATCCTATCAATGTCCCACTGTAACCTCCGACAGCCCTCCACACTATCCACAACACCCCAACCTTTGTGTCATTAGCAAATTTACTAATCCATCCCTCCAATTCCTCATCCAGGTCATTTATAAAAATCACAAAGAGTAGTGGTCCCAGAACAGATCCCTGGGGCACACCACTGGTCACCGACCTCCATGCAGAATATCACCAGTCTACAATCACTCTTTGCCTTCTGTGGGCAAACCAGTTCTGGATCCACAAAGTATTGTTCCCTTGGATCCCATGCCTCCTTACTTTCTCAATAAGCCTTGCATGGGGTACCTTATCATTCATTCATTTTCAATCTTTTTATTGATTTTCTAATAAAGAATATACAAATTCGAGGAGAAGTATAGCAAACAGATAATACAAAAGACATAAAAACAGCAATAAAAAACAGCAAGTATATATTGTCAAAATCAGATAGGTAAAATGTTACACTGTTATATATACAATATAGTCAAAAAAACTACAACTCATAACAATCATAAAAAAAAGATTGGAAATTTTATTTGATAAAGGGAAAAAAGAAACCCACTAACTAAACTAAAACAAAAAAAGAAAGGAAAAGAAAGATTGGGCAGTCCATTTGAGGATAAAATTAGAAAAAAGAGAAAGAAAAAAAACATCCTTTCAGTCATCTCCGAACCTTCACGGATAAGGATTTTCCCTAACAAATCATGTGAAAATATTGAATAAAGGGTCGCCAGACTTGTTCAAAATTAAAAGATGTATCAAATGTCTGGCTTCTAATTTTCTCCAAGCTTAGACATGATATAATGGATACCTTATCAAATGTTTTGCTGAAATCCATATACACTACATCTACTGCTCTTGCTTCATCAATGTGTTTAGTCACATCCTCAAAAAATTCAATCAGGCTCATAAGGCAGGACCTGCCCTTGACAAAGCCATGCTGACTATTCCTAACCATATTATGCCTCTCCAAATGTTCATAAATCCTGCCTCTCAGGATCTTCTCCATCAATTTGCCAACCACCTAAGTAAGACTCACTGGCCTGTAATTTCCTGGGCTATCCCTACTCCCTTTCTTGAATAAGGGAACAACATCTGCAACCCTCCAATCCTCCGGAACCTCTTCCTTCCTCATTGATGATGCAAAGATCATCGCCAGAGGCTCAGCAATCTCCTCCCTCGCTTCCCACAGTAGCCTGGGGTATATCCTGTCTGGTCCCGGTGACTTATCCAACTTGATGTTTTCCAAAAGCTCTAGTGCATCCTCTTTCTTAATACCTACATTCTCAAGCTTTTCAGTCATCCTTACAATCGCCAAGATCCTTTTCCATACTGAATACTGAAGCAAAGTATTCATTAAGTACCTCGGCTATTTTCTCTGTTTCCATACACACTTTTCCATTGTCACACTTGATTGGTCCTATTCTCTCATGTCTTATCCTCTTGCTCTTCACATATTTGTAGAATGTCTTGGGGTTTTCCTTAATCCTGTCTGCCAAGACCTTCTCATGGCTCCTACTGGCTCTCCGAATTTCATTCTTAATCTCCTTCCTGCTAGTCTTATAATCCTCTAGATTCCTATCATTACCTAGTTTTTTGAACCTTTCATAAACTCTTCTTCTTGACTAGATTTACAACACCCTTTGTACACCACGGATCTTGTACCCTACCATCCTTTCCATGTCTCATTGGAACGTACCTATGCAGAACCCCACGCAAATATCCCTTCAACATTTGCCACATTCCTTTGGTACATTTCCCTGAGAACATCTGTTTCCAATTTATGCTTCCAAGTTCCTGCCTGATAGCCTCATACTCCAATTAAACATTTCCCTAACTTGTCTGTTCCTATCTCTCTCCAATGCAGATAGAATTGTGATCACTGTCTCCAAAATGCTCTCACACTGAGAGAGCTGACACCTGACCAGGTGAATTTCCCAATACCAGATCAAGTACAGCCTCTTCTCTTGTAGGCTTATCTAACATATTGTGTCAAGAAACCTTCCTGAACACACCTAACAAACTCCACCCCATCTAAACCCCTCACTCTAGGGAGATGCCAATTGATATTTTGGAAATTAAAATCTCTCACTATGACAACCCTGTTATTATTACACCTTTCCAGAATCTGTCTCCCTATCTGCTCCTTGATGACCCTGTTACTATTGGGTGGTCTATAAAAAACACCCAGTAGAGTTATTGACCCCTTTCTATTCCTAACTTCCACCTACAGAGACTCCGTAGACAACCCCTCCATGACTTCCTCCTTTCCTGCAGCTGTGACACTATCTCTGATTGACAGTGCCACACCCCCACCTCTTTTGCCTTCCTCCCTATTCTTTCTGAAACATCTAAAGCCTGGCATTTGAAGTAGCCATTCCTGTCCCTGCACCATCCAAGTCTCTAATGGCCACAACATCATAACTTCAAGTGCTGATCCACACTCTATGCTCATCCGCTTTATTCATGATACTCCTCGCATTAAAATAGACACATCTCAAACCATCGGTCTGAGCGCGTCCATTCTCTATCACCTGTCTATCCTCCCTTTCGCACTGTCTCTAAACTTTCTCTATTTGTGAGCCAACCTCCCTTTCCTCCGTCACTTCAGTTCGGTTCCCACCCCCCAGCAATTCTAGTTTAAACTCTCCCCAATAGCCTTAGCAAACTTTCCTGCCAGGATATTACTCCCCGGATTCAAGTGTAACTCGTCCTTTTTGTACAGGTCACACCTGCCCCAGAAGAAGTCCCAATGATCCAGAAATCTGAATCCCTTCCCCCTGCTCCAATCCCTCCTCCACTTCATTCTACTCCTATAGTCAATGTCACATGGCACAGGTAGTAACCCCGAGATGACCACCTTTGACATTCTGCTTCTCAACTTCCTTTCTAACTCCCTGTAGTCTTTTTTTAGGACCTCCTCCCTTTTTGCTACCGATGTCATTGATACCAATATGTACCACAACCTCTGGCTGTTCTCCTTCCCACTTCAGGATATTGTGGATGCAATCAGAAACACCCTGGACCCTGGCACCTGGGAGGCAAACTACCATCCACATTTCTTTCCTGCGTCCACAGAATTGCCTGTCTGACCTCCTAACTATAGAGTCTCCTATCACTGCTGCCATCCTCTTCCTTTCCCTACCCATCTGAGCCACAAGGCCAGACTCTATGTCAGAGGGACAACCACTATTGCTTCCCCCAGGTAGGCCGTCCCTCCCCAACAGTACTCAAGCAGGAATACTTATTGTTAAGAGGGATTGCCACTGGGGTACTCTCTAGTACCAGCTTCTAGCCCTTTCCTCTCCTGACTGTTACCCACTTCTCTGTTTCCTGTGGTCCCAGGGTGACTACCTGCCTATAGCTCCTCTCTATCACCTCCTCACTCTTCCTAACCAGACAAATGTTATCGAGCTGCAGCTCCAGTTCCCTAACGCGGTCTCTAAGGAGCAGCAGCTCGATGCACCTGGTGCAGATGTGGTCGTCCAGGAGTCTCTAGGACTTCCCACATCTGACATCAAGCACAGAAAACCAGCCCCACACACATACGCTCTGTCTTTATTTTAAACAGATAACCTACCTGGCCTCGACCCCTTATCGCTGAAGCCCCGTTGAGCCAAGGCCTTCCTACTCTGTCTCCCACTACTCTGCATTACCATTATGGTCTTCGAGAGGAATTTTGTCCCTTGCAATCCTTTTACTCTTAATATATCTGTAGATATCCCTAGGATTCTCCTTCACCTTGTCTGCTAGTGCAACTTCATGCCTTTTAAGTCCATTCAAGTCTCTTGCGTTTTTGATACTCCATAAGCATCTCATTTGCTCCTATCTGCCTATACCTGCTATGCTCCTCTTTTTATCTCTTAACCGTGGCTTAATATCTCTTGAAAACCAAGGATCCCAACACTTATCTTTACCTCTTAATCCGACAGGCACATACAAGCTCTGTACTCTCAAAATTTTGTTTTTGAGGGCCTCCTACTTACTAAGTACACAATGCCAGAAAACAGCCTGTCCCAATCCCCACTTGCCACATCATTTCTGATACCATCATAATTGGCCTTTCTCCAATACAGAATCTCAACCTGTGGACCAGACCTATGTTTTTCCATATTTATTTTGAAACTAAAGGCATTGTGGTCACTGGATGCAAATTGTTCCCCTACACAAACTTCTTTCCCTAAAGCAGATCCAGTATAACACGCTCTTTCATTGGAACTTCTATGAACTGATGAAAGCAACTTTCCTGAACACATTTGACAAACTCTATTCCATCTATTTCTTTTACAGTATGGGATTCCCAGTCAATATGTTGAAAGTTAAAATCACCTACTATAGTAGTAACCTTGTTTCTTGCAACATCTCTGACCTCTTTACAAATTTGTTCCTCTAAAGCCCAAGGGCTGTTTGGTGATCTGTAACATAGCCCACTAGTCATATATATACATATAAAACTAGGGAGCCTAAGATTTTTCCACAGTACTGCAGTAATTTTACATATTGCACCGTACTGTTGCCGCAAAAAAAAACAAATTTCATGACATGTTTGTGTGATGATAAACCTGATTCTGATCTGGGTCTCTATTGTGGACTGAGAGTGGGAAGGGGGCAGGGAGAGGGGAATCATGGTTGGGAAAAGGGGAATTAGAGGGGAGGGAGTGGGAAGCACCAGAGAGACATTCTGCAATGATCAATAAAACAATTATTATTATTCCTCTCCACATCTTGTGGTACATCCGGTGGAAACCTTGCCATTTCTTTAGCATCTTGTCTGTTTTTTTTTAATGAGGCCACGATGCTAGCTTGACACTTAACCCAGTACGGATAGGAAGTGTGCATAGAATTGCCCAGAAATGAACCCAGGGCCACTTGCCTTGAAGTCCAGTGCTGATGCCACCACACCACCAGCTGGCAATAAACCAATTGTATGGAATCAAATTACCTTTCCTGGAATCTCATTGCTGGGTGTGTCTGCACCCATGCCAATAACCCCCAACCCCACCCCCTGGCACATCTTCCCTGCCACCTGTCTCATAATCCTCCCATGGTGCTCCACCCTCGCCATTCCCAACATCCTTTGCTTGTGCCAGATTTACAGACTCGCTCCCTGCTCAATGTTGACAAACAATACTGTGCAAAAGCCCTGGGCATCCTGCTGTATGTGTAATATTTCTCTGACAATTTTGCACTATTGACCTTTTGAAAATCCAAGTACACAAGTACAGATTCTCCTGTCTATCCTGTGTGTTGTTTCCTCAAAGAATTCCAAAAGATTTGTCTGGCAAGATTCTCCCTTATGAAAATCATGCTGACTACGGCCTACAGTGCACCCTCCCAGTATCACAAACACCACAAGCCCTCTAAGTAGAATGGTTTTCATTCGTCAGAGTACAGAAGTTGGGATGTTACGTTGAAGTTGTATATGGATTTGGGGTATTGTGTGTATTTAGAAATTTGTTTTTATTTTTGTGGCACAGGTACAGTACAATACATAAAATTATTATAGTACTGTGCAAAAGTCCTAAGTACCCTAGCTACAGTGCCTAAGACTTTTGCATAGTAATGTAGATTAATCTTAAGGATTAATGCAAGAGATTCTGCTGAAATCCAGAACAACACACACAAAATGCCGGGGGAACTCAACAAGTCAGGCATCATCTATGGAGAGTCAATATTTCGAGCCAAGACCCTTCATCAGGCCTGGAAAAGAAGGGGACAGAAAGAATAAGAAGGTGAGGAGAGGGGAAGAAGTACAAACTAGCAGATAATAGGTGAGATCAGGTGAGTGGGAAGGTGGGTAGGTGGTGAAGGGAGATTAAATAAGAAACTGGGTGTCACAACCAAGGATTCAGCAGTGCAGCAGATTTGGCAATTGCCCTTGTGAATATGCATGTGTCAGCTAATTATTATTTCATTGTGATAGTATTTAACTCCATTCATTCCATCTTAGTATTTGTCAATATAGCTACACTTTGTTATCTGCATTCTGCCTTGCCTGAGAAATTATACTGTCAAGTCACCTGATCTGGAGACTAGCGGTATTCGTTTTATTTTCAGTTGTTTTTTTCAGCCGCAGTGTAGACTTCGTTTTCCATTTGAGTGTTTTAGTCAACAGCCCTGTTTGGCCTAGTGTTTATCGTTCTCTTTTCCCCTTTAACATTGTTCGCATTAAAGTTGTGAAATATCGACCCGCTTCAGTGCCTCTCACTCTGTACTTGGGCCATATTCGAACCGGGTGACAGCGAGTCTCGACCATGCAAAGATGGACCCAGCGGAGAGAGGGCAGCTGACCATGGACATGAGATTCATTGGTCAGAGTGATTCGTTGAGGCAACAATGTTCCATTGGAATACCTATGTATGAACTCTTGTTTCTGTCTCCAGCATGACAGAAGGATTTTGCAAGTAATGGACCCAGCAAAGTTTGAACAGTGACGTTTTGATATTGGTGGGTTGAGGAGAGGGTGCCTTCTGTTCCCGGTGCATATCCTGACTCTACACTCTGAGAGTCTGAGTCTACATACTGAGCTTCTCTAGTCTGCATAGAGTTTCTCCGGAATCCATTCCGAGCTTTTCAAGTCACAAGTACCCAGGTTCCCAGCATTGTAGTCCCGTGGCTCAGATCTGTATAACAAATAAGCGCTTCAAGCAAGCTTTTCAATTGATTCAACGTTCAAGTCAAGTGTAAATTCTGGAAGAGCCCTACTCCAAAATCTGATCCCTGGCTGGAGTGTGCAAACACACAAGTAAAATAATCCTATCAAGAGTATTTTTAACCCCTTGATGAAAGTCATGGTATAGACTGGGAAAATTGAACTTTCATGTAGCGAATTCAACAGATCTACAGAGAACCACCTAGCTTAGCGATATGCTGTCTTGATCTGTAAAACTGAGAGTATATCCTAATTGTCTCTGGAAAAACTGTATAAGGTAAAACACTATGAACGAGATTTGAAAAGGTTCCTTCTCTACATTTCAAGTTTTATGGTTTCAAGGTTTCCCAAGGACTTTTCTCTTGGGAAAGGGTTTTCTTTTTCCAATCGTTTCCGAGGCTTATTCAATGTGTTTAGGGTTTTTCAATGTCTTTTCCATCTTGAGGACTCCCAAACCTCCCTCTTGGCCCCGCCCAAGGTTTCTTGATCTCAGTCTGTTGGGGTTCCCAGGTCTCAGTCTCTCTGGATCCCCAAGTCTCTTTGCCTCTCAAGTTCCCCAGGTCTTTTGAGCCTTCTCTGGATCTTGACTTTTCAGGTCTTCCAGGGCCATCAAGTGCCAGCTATTGGGGGGGGGGGGGGGGAGGAGGGGAGTCCTGAGGTGACTTCTTCAGGCCTGTGCAGGGAATCAGAGAACTTTTTGGCTCTGAGGTTTTCAGAGCACCTGAACTGGTTAATTGTTGTTTAACAGTTATTAATTGGTTTTAAAGTTTCTTGTGTTTTTCTCGAGCGACTCGTTCTTTGTAATGCGGTTTCCTGGTGCTTTCTGTTTAAATTTAAGTTTATTTTGATAAATTCAGATTCTGTTAGCTTTATTCTTGAAGCAGATGCCAGATTAGCTCCAATCGGAGGGTCTCCATTTTGAGAATTATCTATCTCACGGTGTCACTTGGTCAAGCTACCTCTGAATAAGCTCTTGTTTCTGTCTCTACATGGAAGTCTTTGGCTCCGATATTGGCAGTGCACACCATGACATGTATCTACCAGCATCACTGAAGGACATCTTGGACGAGTCCCTCATTGGGGTCTTCCAGCGGACACAGGTCTGTTGTGCCTCAGGGCCTGCGCCTAGAGAGGGGAGCCCTGTCACAACTACGGATTCGGCAGCGCATCAGATTCGGCAATTGCGCTTGTGAGTATGCACATGTCAGCTAATTATTATTTCATTGTGTTAGTATTCAACTCCATTCATTCCATCGTAGTACTTGTCGAGACTTGGACATGAACATAGCTACACTTCGTTATCTGCATTCCGCCTTGCCTGAGAAATTGGATTGTCGAGTCACCTGATCTGGAGACTAGTGGTATTCGTTTTATTCTCAGTTGTGTTTTTCAGCCGCAGTGTAGGCTTTGTTTTCCATTCGAGTGTTTTAGTCAACAGCCCTGTTTTGGCCCTGTTTTATTTTCTCTTTAACACTGTTTGCATTAAAGTCTGTGAAATATCGACTCGCTTCAGTGTCTCTCACTCCGCACTTGGACCATATCCAAACCCAGTGACACTGGGAGATGATAGGCGGAAGAGGTAAAGGGCTGAAGACGAAGGATTCTGATAGGAGAGGTCATTGGGCCTAATTTTAGCTTCTTCTCCCTACCTTTTCAGACCTGATGAAGGGTTGCGACCCGAAACGTCGACAGTTTAATTAATTTCTATAGATGCTGCCGGACCTGCTGTGTTCCTCCAGCACTATCTGTGTGTTAATTTGTAAAGGTTGATAGTGGGACAATATGAAGCTGCAGCAGTTAACTGGGCACCTCATCCAGTTGCGCTCCAAGCCATCTCCTCAGTGCTGGCGAGGTGCCCTACAACTAACCCCACATAATCAGTGCTATATGGGTGCCGGAGGACAACAGTAAGCGCTATGCCTGCATCACAGCTGGGATTGTGACCTGGAGATTTGCAAAGTAAATGCCTTGGCCTTCCATAATTATCTTCTACGTAATGGAATGCCAAACAAACAAAGGCAGGAAACACTGCAAAGAGCTTAAACCCCTTGTGGAAGACCATAAAAACAATCTCTGTTGTGGACCACAACACAATTCTTTGAAGGCTCAAAGTCTACTATTCTGGCTCTAAGCCAGGGATTTGAATGTATTTTCTGTATTTCATAATAACGTTGTCTTTGATCTGACTGATGTGATGCTTTCATTTACAACTGGAATTTTTTTTTTGATAGTTCTTATTCTCAAGGCTCTCCATTACTATTTTTGTAAAAAAAAGGGAAAGTGTCATTAATTTACTCATTCAGGTGAGTAATGGCCATATTAGGGGATGGAATGTCTTTTGTCTCATTTCTTTCAGTGAAGCGAGAGTTTTGTTGGGTCAGGTATAACACAGGCTGCAATGAGATGCTGCTCAGTTTCTCATAGAAGTTAGTATTTAATAAATTATAAATTAAGGAACTGCATTAAGAACAAAGCCATTAAAAATGAAAAGAGTAGTGGAAAAAGCTATAAGTTTAAAGAAGAGGAGACCATAAGTTGCTTAGCAATGGGAAGGGTATCATTAGACCATAAAACTATATGACAAAGGAGTAGAATTAGGCCCTTCAGCCCATTGAGTCTGCTCTGCCATTTGATCACAGCTGATTTATTATACCTTGCAACCCCATTCTCCTGCTTTCTCAACATTTGAAGTTACTTTGAACTTTTTGATTTGGGCTGAAGGGCCAGATTCTGTGCTGTGGTATGATATGACTTTAAATTATTTAAAAACCCAAACTGGATCATTAGGGCTTTTCAAGCATTTTCCAATATCACACAAATTCAAGTTACCTGAACATGACCACACTGAACATTATCTCGCTATTTTTGCAAGGTTGCTGGGTGTAAACTGGCTGCAGTATTACCAGTGTTACAAGAATGAAGGCAGTTCCCAAGCAGATGGGAACATCCTTAGAGAAAAAAGTTATTGAAATGTAAGTCATTTTTTAGCAGGGTCACACCACATACTGTTTATCAAAGTTCAAAGTAAATCTAGGATGATTCTGAGAAAGAGAGGGTTATTGTACAAGGAACATTTGATAGCTCTGGGTCTGTACTCACTGGAATTGACAGGGATGAGGGGATCTCATTGAAATCTTCTGAACGTTGAATGATGTGGGAAGGATGTTTCCCATGGTGGGGCAATCTAGGACAAGAGGGCACAGCCCCAAGATACAGGGGCGTCTATTTAAAACAGAGATGCAGAGACATGTGGAATTTGTTACTATAGGCAGCTGTGGAGGCCAGGTCGTTGGGTACATTTAAGGCAGAGCTTGATAGGTTCTTGATTGGACACGGCATCAAAGGTTACGGGGAAAAGGCCGGGGAATGGGGTTGAGGAGGGGAAAAAAGGATCAGCCATGATTGAATGATGGAGCAGACTCGATGGGTCAAATGGCCTAATTCTGCTCCTATGTATTATAGTCTTATGTATTTATCAAAGTACATGCATGTCACTATTTACAGTACTGTGCAAAAGTCTTAGGCACATATATATAACTAGGGTACATAAGACCTTTGCACAGTACTTTATTTATCAACATGGAGAGCGACTCTGTAAATCTGGCAGAAACAATGGATGTTGGGAATGGCGAGGGTGGACTGCAATGGGAAGAGTGTTTCAGGGCTGGGTGCAGGCACACTCAGCCCTGAGACACCAGACGAGGTCACCTGATTCCAAATAACTGGTTTATTGATCATTACAGAATGTCTCTCTGGTGCTTCCCGCACCCTTACCCTTCAGCCAACCATGATTCCCCTCTCCCTGCCCCCTTCCCACTCTCAGTCCACAATAGAGACCCAGATCAGAATTAGGTTTATCATCAATCACTTATATCATGATTTTTTTTGGCAGTACAATGCAATACATAAAATCACTACAATACTATGCAAAAGTCAGACACCCTAGCTATATATGTGTGCCTAAGGCTTTTGCACACTACTGTATTACCCTGAGATTAATTGTCTTGCAAGCATTCACAGTAAGAAATACAACAGATCCAATGAAAAACTACACACAATGATGTGACAAACAACCAACGTGCAAAAGAAGAAAACCCTTCAAATACCAAAAAAACAAAAAATAATGATAATAAATAAATAATATTGAAAACTTGCATTGTTGAATCTATAGGTTGTGTTCAGTGAGCATTTCCGCATTGAGGTGAATGGAGTTATCCACACTGGCTCAGAAGCTTGATGGTTGTAGGGTAATAACTGTTTCTGAACCTGGAGGTATGGGACCTAAGGCTCCTGTGCCTCCCTCCAATAATAGCACGGTGAGAGATGAACTGGATGGTGGAGGTTCTTGATGATGGATGCTACTTTGGAAGCTCTGTATTTTTCCTCTCTTTTTGCACTACTTATTTAATTTAATTTTAAGTACATATTATTATATAATTTATAGTTTTTATTATTATGCATTGCAATGTACCGCTGTTGCAAAACAATAAATTTCACAACATATGCTGGTGATATTAAACCTGATTCTGATTGCTTTCGTGTGGCAGTCCTCTGTGTAGGTGTACTCAGTGGTGGGGCGGGCTTTTCCTGTGATAGACTGGGCCGTATCCACCACTTTTTGTAGGCTTTTCCATTCTTATGCATTGGTGTTTCCATACCAGGCTGTGATGCAACCAGTCAGGATACTCTCCACTGTGCATCAGTGTTTTTTGCCTCTTTAGTCCAAGCAGAAAAGTAAACATTTGCTATAATTTTATTTTAGTACAAAGCACATGCTAAACTTGGCTTGCAAAACTATTTACACCGCAATTGATCTATTATATTTTGTGTGCTGTCCTTGGCTAGTCCCTGAAATGCCATATACTATTACAGTGGTTCTGAAAGACGACCTCACACCCCCCCGTAGCAAGACTAACCAGGTAGTCACGCTCTGATTATTACATACTTATTAAGGGTAAGAGACATCTGAACACTGTGGTTAAAGAACTAAAAGAAGCATTAGTCCACAATTTGTCTCGCATAATCATGCCAAACTTAATTACATGATGCTAAAGGCTGGAATTCATTTCATGTGGTAAAATGCTAAATACTGTGATGAAAACCCATGTAAATTGTAATTCAATACCGTTGATTTCTGGTCAGTTGATAACCCCAGTTTGCCGTGAAGTTTTTCTCTTCATTAAGAAACAAAATAGGTGACTTAAGGGATTTTAAACTCTAACACAAACCCACATGTGCTGTAAAACACTTGGCTAATCTGTTTTAGCTGCGATGGTGAAAGGAAAATATAAATAAACAATTGGGAATATGCCAAGACAAGGAAAGAGAGATACAACAGTTTGCCGGAGTGTGAAATGCGTGAGCGGACAGACTTACAGAGTTTTGTTTGAAATTGTCCTTTAATTGAACTGATCAGGATGCCTACTGAATCTCAAGTTGGAACAGGGTTAACCTGACAACAGAGTGGCAACATCCCTCACAGGAAAAAGTCTCCCCACCATTGAGTTCCAGCTCACTTACTGTTCAATAAGACGCCGATGAATAAAAACTACAATGGTCAGGATAGGAGTCAGTTTCTTCCCTCAGGCCATTAGGCTTTTGAATGCCCTGCTGCATCATATTCAAAGTTACTGATTAATCTGTTCCATATCTTACAATATTTAATGTATGCACTTTAGTTTGTTATTTATGTAAGTCTCACTTTCAAAATTGCTTTATAAATCATGTTCTGCATTATTTATAGACAATAGGTGTAGGAGTAGGCCATTCAGCCCTTCTAGCCAGCACCGCCATTCACTGTCATCATGGCTGATCATACACAATCAGTACCCCGTTCCTGCCCTCTCCCCATATCCCTTGACCCCGCTATCTATAAGAGCTCTATCTAACTCTCTCTTGAATGCATCCAGAGACTTGGCCTCCACTGCCTTCTGGGGCAGAGCATTCCACATATCCACCACTCTCTGGGTGAAATTTTTTTTCCGCATCTCTGTTCTAAATGGCCTACCCCTTATTCTTAAACTGTGGCCTCTAGTTCTGGACTCACCCATCAGCGGGAACATGCTTCCTGCCTCCAGCGTGTCCAATCCCTTAATGATCTTATATGTTTCAATCAGATCCCCTCTCATCCTTCTAAATTCCAGTGTATACAAGCCCATTTATTTTTTAAACATGCACTATTTGTCTTCTTTTGCACAGTTTGCTTGTCAGTCTTTGCTTATGCATAATTTTTCATAAATTCTTTTATACTTCTTTACTTTCCTGCATGAAAATGAATCTCAAGGTAGTATATGGTAGCATATACGTGCTTGGACAATGGTAAGTGGATATCACAGGAAACACAGGTTCAGATATATGGTTCCAGATGCTGGGAAGTTGCGCAGCGTGTCCCAGTAGTGGCTGAAATGCCCAGCCACCATTCCCAGTGATGGGTGGGGGGGGGGGGGGGGGTAGGAGTTGCTCCATCCATGAGTGACATCACGGGCAGACAGGAGAGGTTGCGGACACTGGAAGTCCGGAGTAACATAAAGAGTGCTGGGGGGACTCAGGTTCAGAATCATTTATTTATCACGCATACATTGAAAAATATGTGAAATGCACTGCTTGTGGTTGTAACCAACACAACCTAGAGATGTGCTGGGGTCAGTCCGTAAGTGTTGCCACACATTCTGGTGCCAACATAACATGCCAACAACAGCAACAAAACAAGACCCTCTTTCTCTCTTTTCCGCCCCTCTTCCTCTCTCTCTCTGTGGGTAGCGTGAGTTAGCAACCATCAGTAAGAGGCCTCCTGCCCCTGACCAAGAAAGCAGTGTGTCTGATGGTGGGGTGGCTTGAGGGCAGTGTGTGTCCGTGTCAGGCTCTGCTAGTCTGGGCTTTACTGTATGAGTGTAGGGTTTGGATTAGAGTGCAGTGAGGATGAATGACATCGGGTGTAGACACTGGTTCAAAGTAAATTTGTTATCATATACAACCCTGAGATTCATTTTCTTGTGGGCATTCATAGTAAATACAAAGAAACACAATAGAATTAATGAAAAACTGCATACAACAAAGATGGACCAACAACCAATATGCACAAGACAACAAACGGTGCAAATACAAAAAGAAGAAAAAAAATTATATTGATAAATAAATAAACAAACAATATATATCGAGAACATAAGACGAGCGAAGTTATCCTCACTGGTTCAAAGCAAGCGACATATTTCACTGTCTATTCCAAAGTACATGTTCAAAAAATTCAAAGTTCAAAGTAAATTTTTTATCTAAGTACATATATGTCACCATATGCAACCCTCAGATTCCTTTTATTAGTAAATCTAATTGAAACACCACACCCAACAGAACAGACAAATAACCAATGTACAAATACAAAAGAGAGAAAAAAATAAATAAGCAATAAACATTAAGAACATGAGATGAAGGGTCTTTGAAAGGAAATCCATAAGTTCTGGAAACAGTTCAGTGAGGGGGCAAGTGACATTGAGTGAAGTTTGCCCTCTAGTTCAAGAGCCTGCAGGTTGAGGGGTAATAACTGTTCGTGAACCTGATGGTGTGGGTCCTGAGGCTTCTGTACCTTCTTTCTGTGGGCAGAGGGTACAGGAGAGAGATCATGGATGGTAAGGGTCCTGATGATGGGTGCTGCTGCTTTCCTGTGACAACGAACAATGTAGATGTGCTCAATGGTGCAGATGGACTGGGCTGTATCCATGACTTTAAATGAATCTGAATGTTAAGTTGCGATTCTAAAAATACAGTCCCTGCATTTTAAACCTGTTTTACTAGCTGGCCCTCCATCCCAGTATTTGCTATATTCACACTTCTTCATTTTTGGCCGATGGTGCCAATCAGATTGCATCAAAGAGGGAAGAGATCGGCAATGCTGAGCTTCCTATGTCACGACAGGTCAACAGAAGCATCCACTGCAGCATGGTTGTATTGGTTTCTTATGCACCAAGATACAGCGAAAAGCTTCCTTTGCATAGTTCATACAGGTCAAAGTGCACTGAGGTACAACTAGATAAAGTAATAACAATGCAGATTAAAGTGTAAAAACTACTGAGAAGTGCAGTGGAGGCAACTGATGATCATATCGAGGTAGAAAATGAGGCCAAGAATCCATCCCTCCTCTGCCTGTAAAGAATCTCATGTGGGTTTTCTCCAGGCGCTCTTGCTTCCTCCCACAGTCCTAAGATATACCACTTGGTAGGTTAATTGTACCGTGATGAGGATCAGATGAAATCCAGGGATTGCTGGGCGGCACAGCACAAAAGTCGGAAAGGCCTATTTCATGTCGTAGCTCAATAGATAGATAGATGGATGGATAAATAATCTTACCATTTTGGAGTCTGATAACAACGCGATATCAATTAAGATTTTTAAAATTAGCTTTATTTGTTGCAAGTGCATCAAAAGATACAACGGAAATGTGTCATTTTGTGTCAAATCAAGTCAGTGAGGATTGCGCTGGGCAGCCCACAACTGTCGTCATGTTTCCGGTGCCAGCGTAGCATGCCCACAACTTACAAACCGGAACCGTACATCTGTGGAATGTGCAGTGCCCGGAGGAAGCATGTACAATCATGGGGAGAACATACATACTCCTTACAGACTATGGCAGGAACAGTCAATTGATGGCACTGTAAAGCAACTGCGCCAGGTGCTGTGCTACCGTGCTGTGTCACCCACAGATAGAAGTGTCTTTCAGCCTGGTGGTATATGCTTTACTGGCACTCAATAGCTGCCCTGGATCTACATATAGAAGCCACTCCACATGTAGCTGGGCACGTCAGACAAAACATGATTCTGTCATGATTTGGTAAAGCAACTGTTGTGTTTGTTCTCTGAGCCAGAAGAAGTATTCAGGAAAACTACTGGATTGGTATTCAATAATACCTTTATAGAGCATCGTACCAGTGCATCTTTAGTTGCAAACTACACAGTAGGTTTATGACACAGTATTGTTGAACTAGGAATGAATAATAAATGTAGCCTTGGTGACAGAGTAGCATAGAGGTTAGCACAACGCCTTACAGTATCAGCGACCTGGGTTCAATTCCCACTGCTGCTTGTAATGAGTTTGTAAACTTTCCTGTGAGTGGGTTTCCTCCAGGTGCTCCAGTTTCCTCCCACATTCTAAAGACATACGGGTTGGTAGGTTAATTGGTCATTATAATTGTCCTGTGGTTAAGGGGCCAGAAAGGTCTTTTCCGCACTGTATCTCAACAAACAAACAAACAAACAAACAAATAAATAAATAAATAAATACAACACTTTTCCAAAACAGCAATTTTAAAGAACTGCTGGAATTCTTCTCTGAGGCACCAGAGTATTTGCCAAATTCCTGATTCATCACTTTGTCTTTCACAATGTAGCCACCACTTCTGTAGTTCATAGACTTGAGAAGAAATTTTGTGTGTGTGTGTGTAGCAGTTGAGACTCTAAATTAATCTGTAAATTCAAGCGTTTCTTGTTACTTTGCTCCCTAGGTTACGGATGGCCTAACTTACGGGAATCTGACTTAGTGCAAATGCTCCCTATGTTTCTAAAGCATATTTCAATACAATAATAATGCTTTGTTGTATTCATTTATGACTAGAACCACTATGTATTCCAGTAGTGTTAGGGTGAATATTCAATGAGAATATAGTAATTGTAAATAGAGCAAGACGATGTTGGATAACAGATGCTTCTGACTTAAAGGAGAACTCAGCTTTGGACTGTTGGAACTTGGCACAGTTCAGCATACTACAGGCCCTTGGACCGATGATGTTGTAACAACCTTTTAACCTACCCTAAGATCAATCTAACCTTCCCTTTTACATAAAATTATAAGAAATACAGTACTGTGCAAAGGTCTTAGGCACATAAATGTAATTAGATTTTTGCACCGTACTGTAGTAATTTTATGTATCACACTGTACTGCTGCAAAAGCAAGTCATGACATATGTGAGTGATGATAAACCTGATTCTGATATGAGTCAGGGAGAGGGGAATCATGTTGGGAAAAGGGGTAGGGAGAAGGAAGTGGGAAACAGCAGAGAGACATTCTTTACTGATCAATAAACCAATTGTTGGAATCAAATGACGTTGCCTGGTGTCTCAGGGCTGGGCGTGTCTGCCTCGGCACTCTTTCACTGTCACCTGTACCACTCCCCTCCCATAGTGATCCTTCCTCGCCATTCCTAACATCCTTTGCTCCCACCACATTTACAAACTCGTTCTCCGTTTCACGTTGATAAGTACAGTACTGTGCAAAAGTCTTCTGCACCCTAGCTATATACATGCGCTTATACGAGTCTGCTCCACCATTCGATCATGGCTGATTTATCTTCCCTCTCAACTCCACTCTTCTGCCTTCTCCCTGTAACTTTTGATACCCTTCACTAATCAAGGCTTATGAACCTCTAATTTAAATACACCCATAGTCCTTCATTTTAAAATTAACAAATATATAGATAGCTCTCCATATGCATATCTAAGAATCTCTGAAATGTCCCTAATGTATCTGCTTCTAACTATACTGGCAGGGTGATCCATGCACCTAGTGACTCTGTGTAATGACCTACCTCTGATATCACCCCCTATACTTTCTTAGGGTGGCCACCTCCTCAACTCTACCAAAGGAGGTGTAAGGCACTCCCTCCCTCCTCTAGCCTACAGGTCATCCACGGGCAAAATGTAGAACCTGCTTAGCAACCTCTCCACCCCCGATCAGGGTCACACATAGCTGTGGGAACAGGTGCTGGATGGTCATATGAGCATATATAACATTCTGGTTATGCAACCACTGATGCCAAGCAGGCAAACTCTAGAGTATTGATAATGGCTGGGGTCACCCACGTTGTAAAGACACTGCCCACAAGACAGCAATGGCGAAGCGCTTCTGTAGAAAAATTTGCCAACAACAATCATGGTCACGGAAAGACCACGATCGCCCACATCATACGACATGGCACATAATGAAGATGATGAGTTTCCTCCAATCACCTTAAAAGTATATCCTCTTATATGAGCCATTACCTCTCTGGGAAAAAGGCACTGGCTGTCCATTCAATCTATGCCACTTATACACTTCTGTCAAGTCACCGCTCATCTTCCTAACATCACACAACCTTTCCACATAAGCTCTGTAATACCAGCATCTTGGTAAATCAGGACTTCTACGATCCAGGGGCTGCCAGTATGATGTATTTCCTCTCTGCTGTTTCCTAACGTTGCTTGCAAGACCATTTTGGAGGAGCGAGTGGTGCAGCTCATAGAGCAGTGGTCTCACAGTTCCCGAGACCTGGGTTCAATCTTGACCACAGGTTATGCCTACCTGGAGTTTGCTAATTCTCCTGGTGCCCACGTGGGCTTCCTCTGGGTGGTCTGGTAACTCCCAAATGACAAAGGTGTGCAGGTTGGGAGGTTCATGTAACTTGTCAGCACAAAGATGAGTTGATGGGGATGTGGGGAGATTAAGAAGGGATTAATGTAAATGAGTGGCTGACGGTCAACATGGATTTGGTGGGCCGAACAGCCTGTTTCCGTGCTATATGTCCATATGAGTAAACTGTCTAACCATGACCCTACATTCCAATTAAACAACTGTGGATTTAAGCTCCAGTCCAACAAACTCACAAACCTAGTTGACACCAGAGCAGAGTGAACAAGCAGTGAGTTGTGTTGATCTGTGACGTGACTCAATAGCTCTTTACCCACTTAACAAGAAGACGCCTTTTTCTCTTTGTTGTTGATTATGGAACTAGTTGTGTGCACCTATCACTTTTCACAGCTTTTTCAACATTTTGGTATGTAGGAAAGATCTACAGTAAAACTGATAATCTACTATTGGACAACTAAGATATCCCTAATGGGTTGGGCACCCTGATTCCCACCCTCGTCCTCAAACCAGGGCCCTCATTCCCACCCTTCTTAAAATTATAAAAAGTGTAAATAATTTTGATAAGAATAGGTAGGAGGAATGCATAGAATCTCGCCTTAGGGTCATAGATTCAAGAACTCAAATGTACAGGTTTAAGGTAAGAGAAGGGATTTAAGTTACCCTGAGGAGCTGTTTTTTCCACCCAGAGGGTGGTCAGTATAGGGAATGAACTGCCAGAGGAAGTGGTTGAGGCAGTTAGGGTTAGAGTTATATGTTACATTGATAATATTTAAAGAAAGCGGGAGGTCTCAAGATAGCGCTTATGGAGTGATACTGTTTTAGGCTTCGCTCCAATCCTTTTACCTTTTTCTACCTACAAACACCCCCTAATTGACCTGTTTTAAAATACTAATACAATATTATCCAGTTATGGGTTTTAACGTTTTAGTTTTTCTTTTTTTCTTTTAATCCTTTTGATTTATATATATAACATTAATTTTATAGTTTAATCTTTGTTATATTAACCCTTTCTTTAAATATGGGTGGTTTGTATCTGTTTTTTTTAACTTTTTTGTTTGAGTTGCCATCTTGAGACATGGGGGTAAAATTAGTTTTAGATTGCTTGCTTGCCTCTTTTTGGCTTTTTTCCTGGGGTTCTGAGGGTGGAGGGAGGGGGACTTTTCTTTTTGCTTGCTTCATGCTTAATTTTACTTCATGGGCTGACTTGAAAATACAAAAATGGTTGCAGTGTCATGACTTCCAGTTCCTCCTTGAACTTACTTCCCTCTTCCGGATTCATGAGGTCATCTTTTGTTTAACCTTATATATTAATTGTAATAAATATTGGCAATATGGATAAGATTATTAATTTTGTTTCTTGGAATACTAATGGTTTAAATCATCTGATCAAATGGAAAAAAGTATTCAAAGTATTCTACAGAATGAATACTAATATTATCTTTGTATAAGAGACTCATGTGAGGAAGGTGGATAGTCAACACCTTTTTAGGTTTTGGAAAGGCCAACAGTATCACTCGAATTCCCAAGCCAAAGTAAGAGGTGTTTCCATCTTTATAGATTCTTCAACCTCCTTTATACACTATGAAACAATTTCAGACCCACAAGGTAGATTTTTGCTTATTACTGGTTCACTTTTTCATCAAAAAGTTGTTTTAGTTAATGTTTATGCTCCGAATACCGATTGTGCTGAATTTTTTAAGTGTTTATTTACATCCTTTGCTAATTTGAATCAGTACATGCTGATAATGGGTGGGGATTTTAACTGTTGTTTAAACCCTTTGATGGATAGATCTAAGCCCACCCAAGCTCTTCCGAATAAATTGGCCTCTCTTATTAATTCTTTTATGATTGACTCTGGAATTTCCGAAATTTGGCGTTTTTTACACCCCAATGACAAAGAATTTTCATACTTTTCCCATGTTTATCAAAATTATTCAAGAATTGACTACTTCTTTATTGATCATCGTTTACTTACAGATGTTATTGATTGTAAATATGATTCTATTACCATTTCTGATCATGCATCTTTGAAGCTATCTATTAAGACAATGGATTCATCTTCTAATGCTAAATCTTGGAGGTTCAACTCTATTTTATTGCAGGACCCAGACTTTCTTAATTTTACTAAACAACAAATTGATTTGTTTTTCTCAATAAATTTTACAGAAGAGATCTCTAGTGGAACATTATGGGACACTTTTAAAGCATTTATTTGTGGACAGATTATTTCATACTCTGCTGGAGTTAGGAAGCAAACTAATTCGGAAATATTAACATTGGTTGATAAAATTAAAGCAATTGAGAAGATTTATTCAGTGACCCCTAGCAAAGAACTTTATAACGAAAGAGTTGAACTTCAAATGGAGCACAGTCTGTTATTATCCTCTTCGGTTGAAAATCAGTTAATTAAATCTGGAACTCAGTTTTATGTACAGGGAGATAAATCTGGCAAATTATTGGCTAATCAATTGAAAACTGCTTCGTTTAAACGACAAATTACTAAGATTCATAAACGAGATGGTGCTTTTGACGATTGATCATAAAGAGATAAATAAAGCCTTTCAAGATTTTTATAATTCTTTATATCAATCAGAATTTGTTGAGGATTCTTCTATAATGGATGAATTTTTAAGAAAATTGAATATCCCAAAATTAACTACAGAAGATTACCTATTACGGAAAACGAAATAAAAGAGGCTATTTTTTCAATTAATTCAGGTAAAGCCCCTGGATCGGATGGTTATACTACAGAATTTTTAAAATCCTTTTCCTCTATACTCTCTCCTTGGCTTTAAAAAATTTTAAAGATGTGTTAACTGTAGGTAAATTGCCACAATCTTTTATGATGCCTCCATTTCTCTAATTCTTAAAAAAGGTAAAGACCCCACTGAATGTGCATCCTATTGCCCAATATCCTTGCTGAATACGGACTTTAAGATTTTTAGTAAAATTTTGGCCACTGGATTAGAAAATATATTACCTCGAATTATCTCTAAAAGATCAGACTGGATTTATTAAAAATCATTATTCATCTTTTAACATCAGAAAATTGATTAAAATTATTTATACTCCTTCATCCAAAATACCAGAATGTGTCATTTCTTTAGATGCTGAAAAAGCATTTGATAGAGTTGAATGGCCATATTTATTTAATACGTTGCAGCATTTTAATTTTAGTTCGAAATTTATATCATGGATTAAGTTAATATATTATAAACCTTTGGCTTTGGTTTTCACCAATAATCAAAGATCTCCTTTTTTTCAGTTATTCCGAGGTACGAGGCAAGGCTGTCCTTTAAGTCCTTTACTATTTGACATTGTTTTGGAATCTTTAGCTATCGCCATTTGTGAATCACCCAATATTTTGGGTATTATCCGTAGGGAAGGGACATAAGTTATCATTATATGCTGATGATTTGTTACTATACATATCTGACCCTGACAGATCTATTGCTGCTATTTCATCCTTGCTTGCTCAGTTTAGTAACTTTTCTGGTTACAAACTGAATTTTAATAAGAGTGAATTATTTCCATTAAATATGCAAGTTCCAATATATAAACACTTACCATTTAAAGTTGTCACAGATCATTTTACTTATTTGGGTATTAAAATTACCAAGAAACATAAGGATTTATTTAAAGTTAATTTTTTACCTTTAATTGACCAAATTAAGCAACTTGTTACCAGGTGGTCTCCATTATCTTTGTCATTGGTTGGTCAAATTAATGCTATTAAGATGATAGTGTTACCCAAAATTTTATATTTATTCCAAGCACTACCAATTTTCATTCCTAAATATTTTTTTGATATCATTGACTCTAAAATATCTTCGTATCTGTGGCAGAATAAAAATCCTAGACTAAGCAAAAAATATTTACAGAAGCCGAAGAAGGAGGGTGGTTTGGCTTTGCCAAACCTGAGATTTTACTATTGGGCAGTTAATATTCGATGTTTAATATTTTGGACACAAGAATCGATTATAGCATCTTGCCCACAATGGGTAAATTTGGAATGTAAATCTGTACAAGACTTTTCATTGTTTTCAATTTTAGGATCTTTGCTTCCTTTTGCTTTATCTAAATTGAATAAACAAATAACTAATCCCATAGTTAAACATACATTGCGAATATGGTTTTAATTTCGTAAATTTTTTGGCTTGAATAAGTTTATCTTATCAAGCCCTATTATATCTAACTTTTTTTTCCCGACCCTCTTTTATGGATCACGCCTTTGTATTATGGAAAACAAAAGGTATAACATGTTTTCGTGATCTATTTTTAGATAATAGTTTTATGTCCTTTGAATAGCTATCTAATAAATATAATTTACCTAAAACTCCTTTTTTTAGATATTTGCAAGTTAGAAATTTCTTGAATAATATGTTACAGTCTTTTCTGAAATTATGTCCAATGGACATTACGGAAATTTTTTTAGCTCTGAATCCTTGCCAGAAGGGTTTAGTAGCCATCATTTAGAATATGATCATGAAAATACAGGCCAGAAGTATCAGAAAAAATTAAGAAGGAATGGGAAAAAGAACTTCACTGTCTTATACCCACTGAGCAGTGGGAGAAAATTTTACAATTAGTCAATTCCTCTTCTATTTGTGCTAAACATGCCCTAATACAATTTAAGGTTGTACATAGGGCTCACATGTCCAAGGATAAACTTGCTCGATTTTACTCTCATGTTAATCCATCCTGTGACAGATGTCATTCTGAAGTAGCTTCATTGACCCACATGTTTTGGTCTTGCCCTTCTTTGCAAAATTATTGGAAAGATATTTTCGGTATTATTTTAACAGTTCTGAATATCAAATTGCAACCACATCCTATTACTGCAATTTTCGGTTTACCAATGGTGGAAAAGATTTGTTTATCCCCCTCAGCTCGACAGATGATTGCATTTGTTATATTAATGGCTAGAAGATCTATCCTATTGAACTGGAAAGAAATTAATCCTCCAACTATATTTCAGTGGTTTTCTCAAACTATCTCTTGTTTGAGTTTAGAAAAAATTAGAAGTGTTGTTTTTGATACTTCAGTTAAAGTTGAAGAAACTTGGAGACCATTTATCCAACATTTTCATATCAGTTAAACTGACTTTTCCTAAACCCTGCTTCTATTATCCTTAATTATTTGAATGGAGGTGCGGAGTTATTGACGCTGCTGTGTATATTTGACATAATGCAATGGCCCATGTTGGTTAGGTTTTTTTTTCTCTTTTCTTTTTTGGGGATTTTTTTTCTTCTTATTTACTCCCTTTTTTTGCAATTACTATGAGTTTGGGAGGTTATTATATATGGATTATCATCTATATGAATGTATACTTAACCTATTAATTATGTACTTTCAAACTCTCTGTATTCATGTTTCATTTATATTTGTTTAAAATTAATAAAAAGATTTTAAAAAAAGATAATATTTAAAGGAAGCTTGGACAGGTACAAAGGTTGGATAAATTTTTGATTGATCAAGGATCTGGGGCCTGACATGATCATGCTAACTGGTGGGTGAGGCTCAAAGGCCGGCTGCCTCCTATATTCTTCCATCATCAAAGACAAAGTCGATTTTACTATCACGTGTACAAGTACAGGCAAGCACAGGTGCAAAGAAAAATTTACTTGCAGCATCATCACAGGCACATGGCATCAGATAAGCAGCATTCAAGAAAAGCGTAAATTAAGCATAAATTATACACAATCCTTTGGAAGAAAACACAATTAGGTAAAAGAAATCCATTTCAGTGCAAAATGATCAAAGTGGTCAGTGTTGCTAAACGAAGTGATTAGGGTTGCGCTGGTTGCTTCAAGAGCCAAACAGTTGAGGGGAAGTTCAGATCATCCCTCAGCCCCCTTCACTCCAGGAGAAAACAATACTACCCCGTCCCATGTCTCCCCACAACTAAAGTCCTGCAATCCAGGCAATATCCTGGTGAATCTTCTGTGCATACTCTCCAACACATCCTGTGGTACGCCGCTGGTCACAGGCTTCCCATCAGAGAAACATAGTTCATTACAAAAATTAATGCACCAAGTCGCCTCAGTAGGTCAGAATGAAAATCAGGTTTATTACCATTAACATATAGAACATAGAACATACAATAGTACAGCACAGTACAGGCCCTTTGGCCCACAATGTTGTGCCAACTCTTAAACCCTGCCTCCCATATAACCCCCCCCCCCCCAACCTTAAATTCCTCCATATATTGTGAAACAACACACACAAAATACGGGAGAAACTCAGCAGGTCAGGCAGCATCAATGGAAATGAATAAACAGTTGACGTTTTAGGCTGAAACCCTTCTTCAGGACTAAGAAGGAAGGGGGAAGATGCCAGAATAAAAAGGTGGGGGGAGTGGGAGGAGCACAGCTAGAAGGTGATAGGTGAAATCCGTTGCTTTGCAGCAGCAATGCAGGCAATACACAAAGTATAATATAACTTACAGAAAGAGTACATAATTATAAACAAACATTGTAAAAAGAGAGCAAGATATTGAGTCATTGAGTGTAAGTCTTCAGGCTCCTGTACCTCCTCCCTGATGGAATTGCACAGCGGAATTGATGGGCTGAATGGCCTAATTCTTCTACGCCCAATGTTTAATGATGTAGTACTGGGAAGATATATCCTAGGTGGTGAGGGTCCTTCACAATAGATGCCGCCAACTTGAAGTGTTGCCTTTTGAAGAATCCCTCAATGGTGGTGAGAGTTGTACCCGTGATGGAACTGGCCGTATCTGTGACCGCCTGCAGCTTTTCTGATCCTGTGCGTCAATACCAGGCCGTCATGAAACCACCAAATCTTACCTACAAGTTGCCTAGGTTTACAATTATATATAGCAATAGGAAAGGACAGAGAGAGATAAGATGGAACTGTAGAATAAACAAGGACCAATATACTCAAAGGTAGTAAAATCAGAAGGGCATGCCAATAATTAGCTGTTTAACTGCAAGCACTGTCGCCACACTATACATCTCTTCCTAAGTCAGAGCACTGAGTACAGAAGTTGGGGTGTTATTCTGAAAATGTATACCCACCATTGAGGACTCCTTCAAAAGATAACACCTCAAGAAGGTGGCATCTATCATAAGGACCCTCACCTTCCAGGACATACCCTCCTCTCATTACTAGACCATACGATATTGGACATGGTTGAGGTCAGATTTGGAGTATTGTGTGCAGTTTTTTCTCACTGACCCACAGGAAAAACATCAATAAGATTGAAAGACTACAGAGAAAATTTACAAGGATGTTGCCGAGATTTGAGGACCTGAGTTATAAGGAAAGGTTGAATAGTTAAGAGTTTATTCCCTGGAGGGAGGAGGATGAGGGGAGATTACATAGAGGTATAGAAAATTATGAGGGGTACAGATAGGGTAAATGCAAAACAGGCTTTTTCCACTGAGGTTGGGTGAGACTAGAATTAGAGGTCATAGGTTAAGGGCGAAATGGAATGTTTGAAGGGAACCTGAGAGGGAACTTCTTCACTCAGAACAAGCAGTCAGCAGAAGTGGTAGGTGTGGCTTTGATTTCAACATTTAAGAGAAATTTGGATAGATGCATGGATGGCAGGGGCATGGAGGGCTATGGACTAGGTGTGGGTTGATGGGACTAGGCAGAATGATAGTTAGGTATGAACCTGACTGGCTGAAAGGACTGTTTCTGTGCTGCTTTATGACTGTATTCCTCCTGTGCCTCTTCCCTGATGGCAGTAATGAGGGGGTATGTTCTAGATGGTGAAGGTACGTCATGATGGATGCTGCCTTCTTGAGGCATTGCCATTTGAAGATGGAGAGACTAGTGCCCATGATGGACCTGGCAGAGTCTACAACCCTCAGCAGATTTTTCCAATCATTTCACCTGTCCTGTGTGCCAATAATCAGCTGTTTAACTGCAGGCACTATCACAACACAACAACATTTCAAAACATCGACAAACTCAGGTGCTCCCAGTGCTTATCCGATCAAATTCTGAGTAGAAAACGTGGAAAGTTGGGGGGGGGGGGGTGAAACTGCAAAGAACAGCCTTTCATGGACGGAACTGCAGACAGTGACAGCGCTGGTGATTTGCAGTCGGAAGCAGGTGTTTGCTGATTATGGGTGTATACTTGAAGATAATGACAGGACAGCGTGTGTACAGTGAGGTATTCGGCTGATCGAAGGACAGCAGGTTTCCATGCCCTGTGCTTTGAAAATGAAACCCCGCTCCTTTTATTTGAGAGCTGCTGATTGCTGGGCAAGATGAAATGTTTGTTCAGGGAAAAGAACTGCTCAGGTAAATTAAAGGTACATGTATTTAAACATCAACTGGTGTTGATGCATCTCCAAGATTTCTCACAGTTCATTTCTTCTGTAGTGCTGTAAACAGAGTGTAGCCAACGTGCATCCGTGAGCAGCATGGTAAGCAGTTAGCGCATTGCTTTACAGTGCCAGCAAACAAGGTTCATTTCTTGTCGCTGTCCATAAAGAGCTTGTGTCTCTCCCAGTGACAGCGTGAATTTCCTCCGGGTGCTCCAGTTTCATCCCACATCCTGAAGACATACAGGTTGGTAGGTTCATTGGTCACATGGGTGTAATTGGGCCAGTTGGGCCAATTATCATGCTGTATCTCTATATCAATACAAAATTAAAGGAATGATATTCTGTAAACAGAATGAGACTGATTTTTTTTCTCACACGTACATCGAAACATGCAGTGAAATGCATCATTTGTGTTAACAACTAACACAACCCAAGGATGTGCTGGGGGAAGCCTGTAAATGTTGCCACAGATTTCGGCACCGACATAATGAACCGAATCAGATCGACTGCGAGAACGTGGCAAGTGCGCGTGTGGCTGACTGATTGCACGGTTAATCAATTGGGCCTCCTACATGCAGAAGGCCCCTCTCTTTTTGAACGCAGCTTTAGAGTACACGCTTTCTGTATTGACCATGCTGTGAGTTTCCCAGCGTGCACCACAGCTAACATTTGCTTCAATTCTGTTATCGTTTAAAGTTTAAAGTCATTTCCTGTTGACAAGTGTAAAGGCGTATGAAATAATTGTTACTCCAGATCCAAGGCAGCACAAAAAACACACAAGACAAAGAATTCAATAACAATAAAAGCACAATAAATACATAAGACAGCTTATATTCTGTACATGGATTGTTTGTATGTCCATCAGTTGGTGCTAAGCTGTAAATAATGTATCTGAAGGAGATAGTAAATTAGTGGTGGAGTTAGTTGGTAGAGGTGTTGATCAGCCTTACTGCTTGGGGAAAGTAAATGTTTTTGAGTCTGGTGGTCCTGGTGTGGATGCTACGTAGCCTCCTCCCTGATGGGAGTGGGACAAACAGTCCATGGGCAGGTTGAGGGGTTCCTTCATGATGTTACTGGCCAACCAGCTGACCCACCATCAAGGACACATATACAGAAACATGCCGGAAAAAGGCCAATAACACCGCTAACTATTAACTCACCACTCCACACCTGTAACACTACTTTATCATGTCCTGTCAGTCATGTTATGTACAGATACTCCTGTACCTAGTGTCACTTTATGAACATACAATCAATCTATATCAGCAATCTCACATATTTATATGTTTTTATTATTGTTATATTCCTTATTTTATTGTGTTTTTCTCTGCTGCATCAGACCCAAAGTAACAATTACTCGTTCTCCATTACATTTGTGCTTTGGAAATGACATTAAACAATCTTGATTTACAGAGACAAACTTGGGATGCTTGTTGGACTTTTCAGAGCTGCAGGATGCTCCAGAGGTATTTCCAGCTACTGAGGCAAGGTTGGGGTGTAATCGTTACGGCAATACCAAAAACACATGCATGGATATATTTATTTATTTATTTACTTTGATAGACACAGCACGATAACAGGCTCTTCCAGCCCAATGAGGCCAAGCCGCACAATTACACCCACGTGATCAATCAACCTACTAACCCAGACGTACTTGGAACGTGGGAGGAAACCAGAGCACCCAGATGTTCTATGTATGTATGTATTATTCTATGTATTAGGTAAAGCAAAATAGGTAAAGATTCTGCAGATGCTGGAAATCTTAAGGAAAGCATTTCAAATTTCAAAGTTCATAGTAAATTTACTATCAAAGTACATATATGTCACCATATACTACCCCGAGATTCACTTTCTTGCCGGCATTCTCAATAAATCCATAGAATAATAACCATTACAGAATCAATGAAAGACCACACCAATTCAGGCACTCAACCAGTGTGCAAAAGGCAGTAAACTGTAAAAGCACAAAATAGAAAGAAATAATAACAATAAGTAGTTAAGCAATAAATATTAAGAACATGAGATGAAGAGTCCTTGAAAGTGAGTCCATAGGTTGTGGGAACATTTCAATAATGGGGCAAATGAAGTTGAGCAAAGTTATCCCCTCTGGTAGAGAAGCCTGATTGTTGAGGGGTAATAACTGTTTCTGAACCTGGTGCTGTGAGTCCTGAGGCTCCTGTACCTTTTCCTGATGGCAGCAGCGAGATAAGAGCATGTCCCGGGTGGTAGGGGATCCCTGATAATGGAAGTTGCTATTCTGTAATAGTGTTTCATGTAGATGTGCTCAGTGGAGGGGAGGGCTTTACCATGACAGATTGTACTGCATCCACTACTTTCCATTCAGAGGCATTGGTGTTTCCATACCAAGCAATGATGCAGCCAGTCAATATATTCTTCACTACACATGTATAGAAGTTTGTCAGCATTTTAGATGTCATGCTGAATCTTCGCAAACTCTGAAGGAAGAAGAAGCTTTCTTCATAATTCCCCTTACAGGCCCAGGATTGGTCCACCAAAATAATAACACTGAGGAATTTAAAGGTGTGTGTTGTACTACAGAAAGTTTTTCCACAATTAAGGTGGACAGGGTGCAAAGCATTCCCATGCCAATCAACATTCTTTACCTAAATCCTAATGTCTCCGTTAACTTGGGATGGCTCAGGCACTAATTCAGAAGAGGTGCAAGAAAGTGCGTGGGATTAGGGGAGGGCAGACAAAATAACCGTGAAGAATGCAAGATGAAAAGAGAGGAAACTGTCAATTGGTTTTGCATTTCAGCTCAGCCAAAACTGGAAGGAAAGGAGGTATTCAGGTAGGCGCTGGCCTCTATAGGCCCGATGGCTGGGAAACTTCTGGTGTTTTGATCAAAGTTCAGGCTCAGAATCAACTTTATTCAGCATGTACATGTATATATGTACCAGAATTTACTGTGGTGTGCTGGGGCAGCACGGTAGTGTAGCGGTTACAGTACCAGTGACCCAGGTTCAATTTCCACTGCTGCCTGTAAGGAGTTTGTATGTTCTCCCCGTGATTGCATGCGATTCCTCCGGGTGCTCCGGTTTGCTCCCACAGTCCAAAGACACACTGGTTGGTGGGTTAATTGGTCACTGTAAATTGTTCCGTGATTAGGCAGGATTAAATCTGGGGTCGCTGGGTGGCGTGGCTCCATGGGTCGGAAGGGCCAATTCCACCCTATTTCTAAAACAAAACAAAACTTCACACCATCTTAAACATTTTCTCGCAAACACGAGGAATTCTGCAGATGCTGGAAATTCAAGCACCTACGCTCTGTCCGCCAGAGAAAGCAGGATCTCCCAGTGGCCATACATTTTAATTCCACGTCCCATTCCCATTCTGATATGTCTATCCATGGCCTCCTCTACTGTCAAGATGAAGCCACACTCAAGTTGGAGGAACAACACCTTATATTCCCTCTGGGTAGCCTCTAACCTGAAGGCATGAACATTGATTTCTCTCATTTCCGTTAATGCCCCTCCTCCCCTTCTTACCCCAACCTTGATTTATTTATTTCCCCCTCCCCTTTTTTTCTCTCTCTGCCCATCACTCTTTGCTTGTTCTCCATCTCCCTCTGGTGCTCCCCTCCCCTTTCTTTCTCCCGAGGCCTCCCATCCCATGATCCTTACCCTTCTCCAGCTCCATATCCCTTTTGCCAATCACCTTTCCAGCTCTTAGATTCACTCCACCCCCTCCTGTCTTCTCCTATCATTTCGGATTTTCCCCTCCCCCTCCTACTTTCAAATCTCTTACCATCTTTTCTTTCAGTTAGTCCCGACGAGGGGTCTTGGCCCGAAACGTCGACAGTGCCTCTTCCTATAGATGCAGCCTGGCCTGCTGTGTTCCACCAGCATTTTGTGTGTGCTGCTTAAACACTTTCTCCCTCAGTTAGTTAATCTGGTCAACAATTCTAGATAGTTCCCACTTACTCCCCTCTACCTATTACCCCAGTCACTAAACTGCACCGTAAGCACTTTAAACCACTTTTTACAATGCTGTTTACATTGTAAATACATGCTGGTATTTTGTTTGTTATTTAAAGATGCATAATGGTAGCAGGCCCTTCTGACCTAACAAACCTGCGCCACCCAATTACGTGCATTTGACCAATTAACCTACTAAACTGTAGGGCTTTCGGAACATGGGAGGAAACCGGAGCACCCGGAGGTATCCCACACAGTCACGGGGAGAACGTGCAAACTCCTTATAGGCAGCAGCAGGAAGAGAGCCTGGTTCACTGGTGCTGAAAGGCGTAATGCTAACCAGTCCAAGTTATGTATCATGTATCATGTTTATGCACATTCTATTCCATATCTATATTTCTAAATGTATTTTATATAATTCTTTATTCTGTATAATTGTTGTATTTGTTTATTTATTGAGGTACAGCACAGAATAGACCTTTCTGGTCCTTCAAGCCAAGCCACCCAGCAACCCCCTGATTTTAATCTGAGCATACTCACGGGACAATTTACAATGATCAATTAATTTACCAACTGGTACATCTTTGGACTGTGGGAGGAAACCAGAGCACCCGAACCATGCAGTTACAGGGAGAACACACAAACTCCTTACAGAGAGCAGCAGGAACTAAACCCGGATCACTGGTACTGTAAAGCATTGTGTTAACCACTACGCTACCATGCCACCCTTTTAGCAGGATGAGCACTTGAGGAAATGGAGTCTTACAGCACAGAAACGATCCCCATGGCGCTACGCTTCCATACCCAATGTGTTTCCCAGCAATAGGTCCATCTGCCCGCGTTTGGCCCGTAGCCCTCTAAACCTCCCCTATCCATGTAATTATCTGGATGGCCTTTAAATGTTGCTAATGTGCCCTCCTTGACCACTATTTTTGGCAGCTCATTCCAAATACACATCACATTTTGTTGCATTCGTGCTAACACACTACAGCAACTTCCTAATACGTGTAAATGTATGTGGCAAAGAAAGTTAATCCTTGCTCCTCATTTCTATATCACACAGGCAATAAGGATCTACAGGGAGATGTGTGTGAACTTTTACCCAGCACTTTCCCAGCGTAATGTCTAACATGCTTATCATGTTTTTTTGATATCTATGACCAAGTCCATTTTTAAACACAGCTGGCTAATCTGTTATTAATTACTTTATGTTACCTAGATGCCTCGGGCAGAAATCTTAGAAAATTCGACTATAATTACATCTCTAGCTTCACACCAAACAGGTGATGAGCACACAGTTCTGTGAATAGATGTGGAATTCAAAGTCCTGTGTACAGTCCTGGGCACCAATCACAGGAAGGATGTGGAAGCGTTAGAAAATACGCGATAAAAATTCAACAGGACATTGTCTGGAAAAGAGGGTTTTACTTATGAGAGAGTGGATAGGCTAAGGCAGTTTCTGGAGACTCAACACCGTCACAAGGCACAAAAGGTTGGTTTGCAGATGCAACAGGTTATCAAGAAGGCCGGTGGAATGTTTGCCATTATTATGACAAGGATTGAAGTCAAGAGCAGGTACGTTATGCTGCAAATCCACAAGTTAGGCTGCACCTAGAATACTGCATCTCCTTACTTGAGAAGAACTACTGTATACTGGCTTTGGTGGATGTGTAGAGGAAGATTGCCTGGTGGATTGCGGAGATGACGGGGTTAACCTGTGTTGGATTAGGGTGTAAAATCGTTATTTTTCTTGAGTTTAACTTCCCTGGGCATACATATAATTTTATATAATCAACTGCATTCCACACACCCACCACTCTGTGTAAAAAACCTATTTCTGACATCCCGCCTGTACTTTCCCCAATCACTTTAAGATTATGCCCCTTATGTTAGTCATTTCTGCCCTGGGGAAAATCTCTCTGGCTGTCCACTCTACTTATGCCTCTCTTCATCTTGTACACCTCTATCAAGTCATCTCATCTCACCTCTACCTCATCCTCCTTCACTCCAAAGAAAAAATCCTAGCTCACTCAGTCTATCCTCATGAGACACAATCCCTAATCCAGGCAAAATCAGAATCAGAATAAGGTTTGATAACACTGGATAGGTCGTGAAATTTGTTGCTATGTGGCAGCAGTACATTGCAATACATATTAATAAAAACTGAATTACACTAAGTACATACACAACAATACAGAACAGTACACAATATATAATAATAAAAAATGAATTACAGTAAGAATATCTATATTAAATAGTTAAATTAAGTAAGTAGTTCATGGGTTCAATGTCAATTCAGAAATCTGACAGCAGAGGTGAAGAAAACTGTTCCTGAAACATTGAGTGTGTGCCTTCAGGCTCCTGTACCTCCTCCCTGATGGTAGCAATGAGAAGAGGGCATGTCCTGGGTGACGGGGGTCCTGAATGGTAGACACCACTTTTTTGAGGCATTGCTCCCTGTAAACGTCCTGGTTGCTGGGGAGGCCAGTGCTGATGATGGAGGTGACTGAGCTCACAACTGTCTTTCGATCCTGTGCAGTGGCCCCTCCATACCAGATGGTGATGCATCCAGTTAGAATGCTCTCCATGGTACATCTTGCGAGTGTTTGTGAGTGGTAAATCCCAGTAATCTCCTCTGCATCCTCTCTAAAGCTTCCACATCTAATCCTATAGTGAGGTGACCAGAACTGAACACAATACTTCAATAACTCCCACGTCTATTTTTTATGTTCTTATAATTGTATAGCAGGTAATGCCATTCACAACTCCTCAGATAAGGAAGTTAACTGGATGACATTCAGGGTTACGGCTGCCAAGAGGTAAACAATACTTAACCCATGCAGGTGTTGGCCAATGATGGCTCCAAACCAATGATGGCTTCTACGTCTTTAGAAGTTTGCGAAGATTCATTATGACATCTAAAACTTTGGCAAATTTCTATAGATGTCTGGTGGAGTACATATTGACTGTTTGCATCGCGGCCTGGTATGGACACACCAGTGCCCTTAAACAGAAAATCCTACAAAAAGTAGTGGAGACAGCCCATCCATCACAAGTGAAGCTTTCCCGACCACTGGGCACATCTACACGAAGTCTTGTCACAGGAAAGCAGCATCCATCATCAGGGACTCCCATCCAGGCCATGCTCTCTTCTCACAGCTGCCAACAGGAGGAAAATACAGGACCCACACTACGAGGTTCAGAAACAGTTAGTACCCCTCAATCTTGAACCAGTCAACTTCACTCACCCCATCGCTGAACTGTTCACACAACCTATGGACTCACTTTCAAAGACTCTGTATCTCATATTCTTGATATTTATTGCTTATTTATTTATTATTATTATTTCTCTTTTTTCTTTTGTATTTTCACAGTTTGTCGTCTTTTGCACATTAGTTATTTGCCTGTCCTGTTGGAAGCAGTCTTTCATTGATTCTATTATGTTTCTTGGTAACTTCCTTATACCGAGTATGCCCACAAGAAAACAAATCACAGGGCTGTGTATATGGTGACAGTCCTGTGTCTGAAGAAAATATATATAGCTAGGGTGCCTAGGCCTTTTGCCCATTATGCCAGTAATGTTATGTACTGCACTATACTACTGCTGCAAATAAAACAAATTTCATGACTTTTGTGAGTGATGATAAACCTGATTTTGATAGGTGTCTCTATTGTGGACTGAGAATGGGAAGGGGCAAGGAGAGGGGAATCACGGATGGGAACAGGGAGAGGGAGAAGGAAGGGAGTGGGAAACACCAGAAAGGTATTCTGTAACGATCAAAAAATCAACTGCTTGGAATCAAATGACCTTTCTTGATGTCTCAGGGCTGGGTGTGTCTGCACCCACACCACCATTACCCCTCGCTGGCACTCCTTCTCTGCCACCTGTTCCACATCCCTCCCGAGGGTCTCCACCCTTGCCAAATCCCAACATCCTTTGTTGCCACCAGATTTACAAACTTGCTCTCTGTTCCACGTTGACAAATACAGTAATGTGCAAAGATCTTAGGCACTTAGCTATATATATATATATATATATATCCCTAAGACTTTTGCACAGTACTGTATGTACTTTTGATAATAAATTTACTTTGTACTTGTTCTTTGCTTGTCTGAGAATAATACTGCAGAATCTACCTTTATAATATATGCTGTAACTGTATTGTTTAAGACTGAGTGTTCTTCAGGGAGGAATAACCCACGACTGGGTGCATCTGAAGAATGGAAAACATTCTCTGGAGCAGGTCCCCACCGCGCTGATTAGCCCCATCTTAGTAAACGAGAGCTTTGTATCAGTAAGCTGAGTGATTGTAGGTCACCACCACCCGAGCCACATATCAAACTTGGCACAAGTCACAGAGACCCAGCAACGTTTATCAAAAGGTTAATGAGGGTCAGGAAAGTACATCTCAAGTTTAACCGACTGCATGCCGAGTACGCTGACACAGAAAGAGGAAAACAGAAACCCTGCCTTCAAAAATTCCACACAATTGAAAGGTTCTCACCGTTCACTTCCACATAATCACTATCAGGACCAAGGAAATTGCGGTCACAGCTCAGCACATCACAGAAACCATCCTCCCCTCAGTGGGCTCTGCCTATACCTCTCACTGCCTCAGTAAAGCAGCCAGCATAATCAGACACCCACACCCACACATTCTCTCCCATCGGGCAGACAATACTAAAGCCTGAAAGCATGCACCACCAGGCTCAAGGGCAGTTTCTATCCTCTGTTATAAGTTTCATAAGATACGTTTTCATTGATTTTATTGTAATTTTCTTGTTCCACTGTGAATGCCTACATGAAAATTAACCTGAAGGGTGACATAGTTCTTTGATAATAAATTTACTTTGAACTTTGAAGACTATTGAATGGCTTCCTAGTACGATAAGTTGGACTCTAACTCACAATCTACCACATTGTGATTTTGCACCTTATTGTCTACCTGCACTGCACTTTCTCTATAGCTGCTGCACTTGTTTCTGCATTCTGTTATTGTTTTACTTGTACTACCCCAATGCACTGTAGAATGTTTGATCTGTACAAACAAAGTTTTGACCATGTCTTAGTGCATATGACAATAATTCCAATTCCAGTATGGCAGAAAGAAATTGGGAAAGGCTCAGGAGAGCCACACACCACAGGTTCTACTATTGTTGGCCACTGTATTTGAGTTTCTGGTCAACGGTGACACCTTTATGGGAATGGAATATCAGCTGCAGTAAAACGCCATATGACACAGGAGCAGAATAAAGCCATTCTGCCCATCCAGGCTGCTTCACCATTCTATCAACCCCATTCCATTGCCTTCTCCTCGTAACCTTTGATATACCGAATAATCAAGGAACTACCAACCTCGCCCTTAAATATACACAAAGATCTCGCCTCCATAGCTCTCTGTACCAATGAATTCCACAGATTCACCACCCTCTGGCTAAAGAAATTCCTCCTCATCCCATTCTGAGCCTGTGCCCTCTGGTCCTGGACTCCTCCACTATAGGAAAGATTCTCCCCATATCCACTCTCTCTATGCCTTTCAATATTCAATTGGTTTCAATGAGATCCCTACCCCCCCCCACCCCTTCTAAACATTTGCCAATACAGGCCCACAGCCATCAAACATTCCTTATATGTTAACCCTGATCATTCTCGTGAATATCCTCCAGATCCTAATGCCATTATTGGACAGTACTGCCATTAAATGTCAAGGGAATAGTAATTTACCATGTCTATAATACGAATATTACTTCCACCTGTTGTCTTACATACATCAAAGAATGTAGTGCAAGTAGAGCAGAGTACAAGCCCTTTGGCCCATAAAGTGCCGACCTATTAACCTTTTCCAAGATCAATCTGACTGTTCCCTGACATAGCCCTCCATTGTCCTATCATCCATGTGCCAATCTAAGATTAGTTTCTTAATTGTTCCTAACATATCTGCCTCTACCACCACCCCTGGCAGGGTGTTCCACACACCCACCATTCTCCATGTAAAAAACTTACCTTTGACATCCCCATTATACTTTCCTCCAGATCTGGTTGCCTCACTATAGGAAGGATGTGGAAGCATTGGAAAGGGTACAGAGGAGATTTACCAGGATGCTGCCTGGTTTAGAGAGTATGGATTATGATCAGAGATTAAGGGAGCTAGGGCTTTTCTCTCTGGAGGATGAGAGGAGACATGATAGAGGTGTACAAGATATTAAGAGGAATAGGCAGAGTGGACAGCCAGCACCTCTTACCCATGGCACCACTGCTCAATACAAGAGGATATGGCTTTAAGGTAAGGGGTGGGAAGTTCAAGGGGGTTATTAGAGGAAGGTTTTTCACTCAGAGAGTGGTTGGTGCATGGAATGCATTGCCTGAGTCAGTGGTGGAGGCAGATACACTAGCGAAATTTAAGAGACTACTAGACAGGTATATGGAGGAATTTAAGGTGGAGGGTTATATGGGAGGCAGGGTTTAAGGGTCGGCACAACATTGTGGGCCGAAGGGCCTGTACTGTGCTGTACTATTATTCTATGTTCTATGTTCAATCACCTCAAAATGGTATCCCCTTATATTAGCCATTTCTGCCTTGGGAGAAAAAAAGTCTCTGGCTGTCCACTCGATCTATACCTCATCATCTTATACATCTAATTTTCTCAATATTATTTGTTTTTCTTTTAGTACTTGTACAGCTTGTTGTCTTTTGCACATTGGTGGTATGTCAATCTTTGTGTGTAGTTTCTCATTGATTCTATTGTGTCTCTCTGTATCTGTGAATGCCCACATGAAAATTAAATCTCAAAGTATATGGTGACATGTTCTGATAAATTTACTTTGAACCTCTGTCAAGTCACCTGTCATCCTCCTGTTGCAAACAGATTGCTGCATTATCTGAGGAGTTGCCAGTAGACAGAACATTGAAGACTTTCCAACAATCAAAATCCCGAGATCAAAGCTCTCAGCTGTGACCCACTGAGCAGCAGTCTCAGCTGTGAGCCAGATACCGTGGCTCCAAGAAGTAGTCTATAGGGATGAGCACAGTTTTGACCAACACTCAATATAATGCTGAGGGAGTACCCTACTGTCAGTACAGCCATTCTGCGTCCAATGCTTCAATGCACAGGATCGAAAGAGGCTGCAGAGGGTTATAGACTCAGTCAGCTCTATCATGGGCACAACCCTCCTCTCCAAAGAGAACATCTTCAAAGGTGGTGTCGCAAGAAGGCAGCATCCATCATTAAGGATCCTTACTATGGGGCTGGGGGTGGGGTCATGCTCTCCTCTTATTACCACCATCAGGTACAGATGGACCCTGGCTGCATCACTGTCTGGTATGGGATGGGGGCATTAAAACGAGCTGCAGAGTTGTAAAGTTAGTCATTTCCATCATCGGCACTAGCCTCAGTGGTATCCAGGACATCTTCAGTGAGTGATACTTCAAAAAGATGGCATCCATCAGTAAGGACCCCCATTACCCAAGTCAGGCTTTGTTTTCATTGCTACCATCAGGAAGGAGGCACAGCAGCCTGAAGACACACACTCAATAGTTCAGGAACAGCTTCTTCCTCTCTGACTGGACATTGAACCCATGAACATTACCTCATTACTTCTTTAATTTCTTTTTTTTTTGCACTAAAATAATTGAACTATTAAATAATATATAATATTATTTATACTTATTTTCCTATTATCATGTATTGCATTGTACCGCTGCAATAAAGTTAACAAACTCATGATATATGTATATTCTAAGTTCTATAAGTCAATGATAATAGACCTGATTCTGATTCTGATTCTGGTGGATGAAGATCTAATCATGCTGTTTTAAACAACAGGAAGGCAGTTTCTCCCTCATTCAAACAACATGTGAAACAATTTTCACACTGTTATGATGTTTTTATGGAAATTGGCAACCACACTTACTAAATTAAATACTGAAGTATTTAATTATCCCTACAATATTTTAAAATATTTAGGTGGTGAAAGGTGTATTTTCTGTGTGGAATAGGAACTGTCAGATGTACTGATGTACGGAGAAAAGCTTGTCTTGCACAGAGCATAAAACATGATGTTGTGCCAACCTTTTAAACTACTCTAAGATCGACCTAACCCTTCCCTCCTACATAGCCCTCCATTTTTCTTTCATTCATGTGCTCGTCTAAAAATCTCTTTAGTGTTCCTAACTTAGTGACTAAGTTAATAATGATAGATCTGCCTCTATCACTACTCTGTATGTAAAAAGCTTACCTTTGATATTCTCTCCCATACAATCACCTTAAAAGTATGCCCATACCATTCATACAGATCAGATCATTAAACAGATGCAGGGTTTCAACCTGAAATGTCAACTTCCGTTCCGTTCACAGATGCTGCTCGACAATATAGTTTGTTGCACCAAATTTCAATCTCCCCTAAGTACAAGAGATTCTGTAGATGCTGGAAATCTTGAGTAATACACACAAAATAGTTTCTTAAGGAAGTTATAGCAGGAGGGTGGGGGAGGGGAGGAGTAAGCTCCCACTACCTATTAAATGCTCCCAATATGTGCGTTTCAAATGGCCTCTGACAACCAAGTTGAGCCCCTGGCCTTCACGTGTGGCTTAGCTACGAACCCCGGCAGAATCATTTCTACTGACAGAAGAGGGGGCAAAGTTGGGTTACTGGCACCTTAAAACCAGTCATTTCGGCCAGATGGGGCCAGTCCGCTGTGCTTGGCAGTTCATCTAGAAGGAAGACTCTGATCTCAAACCTCCGCTGTTTTCCAGTTAAGCCCACTCATGAGGAAGTCTTTGGGTGTAAATCCAAAGGCAGTCCTATATTGAGTCCAACGATGACAGGCAGCTCCTGTCATGCTGCTGGTGCCAAACAATATCAGTCTCTGCCGTTCCTTTGGGCTGATCAGATGTGTGGAGAGGGGGAGCCTGCTACGTGGGCAACAGCTTGCTCTCACCAATCAGGGTTCAATTCCTGCTGCTGCCTGTAAGGAGTTTGTAAGTTCTCCCTGTGATAATGTGGATTTGCTCTGGTTTCCTCACATATTCCAAAGACGTACTAGTTAAGGTTAGTATGTTGTGGGCATGCATTGTTGGCGCCAGAAACTCTGCAACAGTTATGGACTGCAAAGCACAATCATCACTGATTTGATTTGATGCAAACGACACATTTCACTGTATGTTTCCAAGTATATTTAGCAAATAAAGGCAATTTCCTTTTAACTGTTAGTACAGTAGTTCTCTGTGATTGGCCAGTATTGAGATGCACAGCAATAAAGAACTGCTGGGGTTATCCAGCAGATCAAAGCAACATCTGTGGAGGTAATGGGATTATTGACATTTTGGGTCTTGATCCTCCCATCAATACACAAATTTGTTTATCGTTCCAGGTTCCAGCATCTGCAGTCTCCTGTTCCTCCAGGATCAAGGATCAACTTCTTCATTGTGTACTCAGTGGCCACTTTATTAGGTACACCTCTACATCCGCACACTAATGCAAACATCTAATCAGCCAGTCATGTGGCAACAATTCAATGCATTGAAGCATGCAGACACGGTGAAGAGATTCAGTTGTTGTTCAGACCAAACATCAGAATGGGGAAGAAATGCGATCTAAGTGACTTTGACCGTGGAATGATTGTTGGTGTCAGATGGGTACCTCAGAAACTGCTGATCACCTAGGATTTAGAGTTCTCTAGAGTTTACAGAGAATAGTGTGAAAGAACTAAAAATATCCAATGTGTGGCAGTTCTGTTGGTGAAAATACCTTGTTAATAAGAGATCAGAGGAGAATGGCCAGACTGGTTCAAGCTGAGCAGAAAGTGACCATAACTCAAGTAACCATGCATTACAACAGTGGTGTTAGAAGAGCATTAGTGAACGCACAACATGTTGATCCGCAAAGTGAATAGGCTACAGCAGCAGAAATCCACGAACATACACTCAGAGTCCACTCTATTAGATACAGGAAGTACCTAAAAGAGGCCACTGAATGTATATTTACATATATTAGGAATTTACCGGGGGGGGGGGGGGGGTGTTGGTGTGTCATGCAACAAAAAAAAGCATACAATAATTACAAAGATTTATAGAAAATATAAAATTGGTTAAAGTACACATAAGGAACAAAATGTGTATAAATACGTAAATACCAGCATGTATTTACAATGCAAATCATCTCCATCTGAGATGACCTGAACTCCTCTCAGATCAGTTCTAATTTACGCAGATGAGAGCACTACAGCGATTTTTTTAGACATTCAGAAGCAATGATTTAACATACGTGAAAATTAATGGAATTAACGATGTTTTACGCGCCCTCCTTGCCTTTCCCTAGCCTGTAGGTCTACCTACTTCAAACAGGGCAATAAAGGTAAAATGTCAGAATAAACAAGCCAGCAATTTATTTTCTTTCCAAAAAAAAAATTGGTGTTTGGTTTAATACTGTCCTCCCAAGTTGTGGTAATTGGTCTTTTCCTCTGCGGCTTTCATGTGGCTTAAAGGGATTTCCGAACAGTTACCATGTGGTTTAGCCTCCAGCCAGTTTCCCACGTTTTTTCTTTTACACACACACACACACACACACACACACACACACACACACACACACACACACACACACACACACACACACACGCACACACACACACACACACACACACACACACACCCGCCCCCCCCAGCTGCGTGGTTGGAGCACCAGATGTACCGTCACAAACTGGAAAGCACTTTGTTGTCACTTAACAGCATTTAAGTAAAGACAAACACACTTGTTGCCGATATTGATGCTGAATGACAATAATCTATAAAAGTGGGAACAACATACACAAAATGCCAGAGGAACTCAGCAGGTCAGGCAGTGCCCGAGGAGATGAATAAACAGTCAATATTTGTGGCCCAGACCCTTCATCAGTCTGAAAAGTCAACTGTTTTGTTTATTCTTTTTCAAAGATGCTGCCTTACCTGCTAAGTTCCTCTTTGCATATGTTGCTCAAGATTCCCAGCAAATGCAGGATTTCATGAATTTATAACAACTGAACACTATCGAATGTTGGAAGGCCTCAATAGAGTGGATGTGGAGAAGTTGTTTCCTTTCTTTCTTTCTTTTTAAATCTTTTTATTAATTTTTAAGCAAACATAAATGAAACATGAATACAGAGAGTTTGAGAGTACATAGTTAATAGTTTAAATAGACATTCAAATATATGATAATCAATATATAATAACCTCCCAAACTCATAGTATTATGAACAAAAGAAATAATGGTGGAAGAGCCTGGGACCAGAGCACAAAGCCTCAGAATAGAGGGACGTCCTTTTAGAACAGGGATGAGGAGGAATTTCTTTAGCTAGAGTGGTGAATCTGTGGAATTCTTTGCCACAAGCAGTTGTGGAAGCTAAGTCTTTACAAATATTTAAGGCAGAGGTTGATAAGGTTCTTGATTGGTCAAGGCATGAAAGAATACGGGGAGAAGGCAGGAGATATGGGCAGAGGGGAAAATTGGATCAGCCATGATGACCTAATTCTGCTCCTATATCTTACGGTCTTATGGAATTATTTACTTAGCAAACTCACAACCCTGAGAATTCCCACCAAATTATGTACCTAGCTGAAGTTTCACCACAATTTTTTATTTACTATTTTGTTAATTGGATGCAGATGATGCTGACATTTATCATCTGTCACTAACTGAGAAGTTAAATGTCAATTATATTGCATGCTCTAGAAACACACATACACCAGGCTAAGTAAGAATAGTTAATTTTCCTTCACTCAAATTAATTGATTGATTGATCGATTGATAGATAAATACACGACAGAGTTGGCCCTTTGAGCTGCACCACTCAGCAACCAACCTCTTTAACCCTAGCCAAATCACAGGACAATTTACAATAAACAATTAAGCTACTAACTGGTATGCCTTTGGACCGTGGGAGGTAACTGTAGATTCTGGAGGAAACTCACACAGTGACGGGTGGGCGTTAAAAACTCCTTACAGATGATGTCAGAATTGAACTTTGAACTCCGACGGCCCAAGCTGAAATAGCGTCACAGAAACCACTCTGCTACCATGGTGCCTTGCTGATTTGCCACACAGTCATTGTTACTAAAAAAAAAATACCATTTTTCCAGATTAATTAAACAACTTAAATTTCAACTCTCTGGCACTTTGATGGGAATATGAATTTCTGACTTTGGATCAATAGATAGGGATTCTGGGTTGTAATTGGGTTACCTGACCTCCATGCTAACATTTCCACTGTGGTAATGCAACAGCCAGTTTCCACAAGTTACTTTAGTACAGTTACAAAAAACAATGAAACATAGGAAAGCACAGGAATAGGCCCTTCAGCCCACAAAGTCTGCGTCCACGATGATGCCAATTTAAACTAATCCCATCTGCCTTCAGATGGCCTGTATCTCTTAATTCCCTGCCTGTTCGTGTGGCTGTCTAAATACCTCTTAGGCATTGCCATTGTTTACAGCATCTAACCAAAGTAGCAAGCTCCCCCTATCTATGCATTTGATGAGCCCAAAGAAACGGCAGACAGATGACAGCAGCAGAACAGGATTTGCCAGCCAGTGTTGACCATGTAGGACTGTCTTAGGGACTCCAGCTCCGTCGGGGTTGACTCCCAAAGCCTTCCCCATGAGTGGGTACAGACACAAGGTAGCAGAGGTTTCAGACCGGAGTTTATCTTCATCCAAGGTTTCCATAACTTGCCATCCCTACCTTTCATCTTCAAAGGAACATGGTGGCCCTGAACTCCAATCAATTGGCCTTTAGAAGACATGTTAGATGCAGATTTTACCATCAAACTACCGTTCCCAAGTTATTTCCTGCAGTTCCTGCCTCATACAGCTGTAATCAGCCTTCCCCCAGGCTAGCACTTTCACCTGCGGATCTGTGTTCAATCCTGACCCCTGGTGTGGAGTTTGCACCTTCTTCCTCTGACTGCAAGGATTCCCTCTGGGTGCTCTGGATTCCCCCCATGTCCCACAGCTGTTTCTGTTTTTGTGACCCTCATCGATTTTAACAGCTGATTCTACCCAGGTGCACCATGGCTAGGCTTGGCAAATGTTCTGCCCAAGACCCACAAGAACATAGAAAAACACATCACAGTACTGGCCCTTCGGCCCTACTCCAATAGCAATCTAACCCTTCACTCCTACACAGCCAATAACTCTCCATTTTTCTATCATCCACATGCCTATCTAAGAGTTTTGTTTAAGGGACTTTTAGATAGGAACGTGGATGATACAAAAATGGAAAGCTATTGTACCAACTCTAACAGTGAGGAATAAGATAATCTTACCCCTGAGCTAATAATAAATAGTTGTTGTCAGTTTCTTCAGTCCTGAATGAGACATGAAGCATAGAACAGTACAGTACAGGAACAGTCCCTTCGGCCCACAATATATCTGCCAGTCATGATGTATCCGTCTCTACCATCACACCTGGCAGTGCATTCCAGGAACATGGCAATGTCTGTATAAGAAACCTACATCTAACATGTCCCTTAAATTTTCCTCCACCCACCTTAAACAGGTGCCCTCAGGTACTGGCATTAGGAAATATTTAAACACATACACATAACAAGATAAATTCAATGTCATCATTAAAAAAAAACACAGAAGATTTTTGTCAGCATTCCAGGGATAAGCACGTGTCACAGCACTGGGTCTATCAGCCACCTTTCTTATGGATTGAGTACCAATTTGTTGTCGTTTTGTGCTGTGTCATATGACATGGCCATCCTGGTCTTTCCATGACCATGATGGTTCTAGGCAAACTTGCATTGCCTTCTTTTGGGCAGCGTCCCTACAAGACAGGTGACACGAGCTCTTCAGAGATTGTCTGCCTGGTGTCAGTGGTCATATAACCAGCTGCCCATATGACCATGGCTCCCATGGCTTCACGTGACCCTGGATCGGTGGGGATTGGTGTGGATAGATAAGCAGGTGCTCCACCTTGCTCAAGGGTGACTTGCAGGCTAGCAGAGCACCTTACACCTTCTTTGGTAGAGGCATATCTCCACCCTGCCACCCATGAGTTCCATTATAGAAGTTTAAAAGAAAGGCTTTGCCAACCTCAATATTTGTGTATTCAAAATCAAGAAGAGTTGTGAACACACCTCACTCCATCACGTAAATTAATCTCACCTCCACTGACTCTGTCCACACTTTCCACTGCCTCAAGAAAGCAACTATCACAATCAAGGTCTGTTCCCTCCTCTTCTCCTGCTCCAGCCTCAATGACAGCTTCTATCATGTTGTCAGCAGATTCATGAACAGATCTTTTATACACTAAAGCTAAATTTTAGTTCACTCAATCACTGTATTTGTCTACCTGGACTGCACTTTCTATATGACAGTGACATCCTACTCTGCACTCCAGTTTTTTATTCCTTTTGTGCTACCTCTTGGGTGGTGGGATGACGGTATGCCCGAACCAAAGGAGGGGTAAGGCAGGCTCTGCTGGCCTGCAGGGCAAGGTGTGGTAGCCCCCCACCCCTCCTGGTCAGGGTCACGTGATGCCACGGGAGCAGGTGGTGGATGGTCATATAAGCCCCTGGTGCATAGCACAAGTCTTGTTATGTGACCACCGATGCCAGCAGACAATCTCTGAGAAGTATTAAGAGTATTGTAAAGACACTGCCCTGAAGAAGACAATGGCAAACCACTTCTGTAGAAAAATTTGCCAAGAACAATCATGGTCATGGAAAGACCATGATCGTCTCTGCCATACGACACAGCACATAATGATGAAGATGATGTGCTACCTCAATGTATGGAATGATGATCTCGCTGATTGTTATGCAAAACAGGAGTTTTTTTTTTATGTGACAATATTAAACCAATTTAACTGTTATGATCATTCAATTCTGGGCCATTTCAAGAGGGTCAAGTAACAATAACTCAAGTGAGGCAATGAGTAAGCGAACATGGTGAGTAGGTTATATAAATAACTCTGTCACCTTCCAGTGCAACACACAGAAAATGTTGGAGCAACTCAGCAGGTTGGACAGTATCTATGGAAACGAATAAACAGTTGATGTTTCAGGCCAAGACCCTTCTTCTGGACTGAAATGTGAGGGGGAAGATGCCAGAATAAAGAGGTGGAAGGAGGGGAAGGCGGCTAATGATGAGCACCTGCCAGTGTTCCCTTCACTCTCCCGCCAATGCAGAGTTCAGAATCAAGCTTATTATCACTGACTTATGTGACATGAAAATTGTCACAGCTGCAGCCCTGCAAAAACATACATGGCTATAAATTACAAAACAAAATTAAAAAGGCAAAAAAGACCGTGCTCGTGGAGTCATGGATCTCTGATGGCAGAGGAGAAGGAGCTGCTCCTTAAACAGTGAGCGTGGTCTTTAGGCTCTGGTACCTCCTCTCCATCAGCAGCAATAAGGTCTAAAGTGTAGACCCCTATGCGGGAGACGGAGAGGATATTTCCTGTAGTGGGAGAATCCAGGACCAAAGGGCAAAGGTTCAGAATACAAAGAAATCCTTTAGAACAGAGATAAGGAGGTATTTCTTTAGCCAGAGGGTGGCGAATCTGTGGAATTCATTGCCCCTGGCGGCTGTGGAGGCCAAGTGACTGGGTATATTTAAAGCGGAGGTTGATAGTGAGGATGTCAAAGGTTATGGGGAGAAGGTAGGACAATAGGGTTAAGAGGGTGATAAATCAGCCACGATGGTGCTCGGGTTTCCAGCATCTGCAGATTGTCTCTTGTTTATGATGGAACGGCAGAGCAGATTCGATGGGCCAAATGGACAGATTCTGCTGCTATATATTATAGTAAGGTCTTGTGTATCCATCAGTTTCCTTCTTGTGCAGCATGTTGGCACCCTAGTCTCAGACATGAGCTTCCACAAGCCGAGCAAAACAAAGTAGTTACTTTATACCCAACGCGCCTGGGTCTAGAAACCAGTCATGCAAAAGAGCAAGGGACAAAATCACAAAAAATGCGTCAAAGAGAATGGATGAAACGAAAAGAATCCTGCTGCATTTACCTAGCGCTGTGATTTGGCACTGGGTGTGACTGTTTCCCAGGTGCACCATTCAGCTCCACGTCAAGCTTAGGCTCGGCTTTGACCTTTGCTGCTATCTCCTCTTAGAAAGATTTGATTTGAAAAGAAAGAAGATTAAAATAAAAAAAAGATCAAATACATTTTTTTTTGGTATGTACGGAGTGGAAAGGGGTGATGGGGAGGAAGGCGGATTATCACAAACACTTGTGTGAGGATTAACTTTATAACTGGATATTTTTTAAATACTTTCGTGAAGCGTAAAAATGTGTCCATAAATCCTCCTTTCTCATTTACCTGTGCTGTAATCTACAATGAATAGATTGGGTTTGTCAAAGTAGCCACATGAGATGGATCGGATATCTAATACCATACTGTACATTTCATGAGCCCCAGAGCCTTTATTTTGCCTCTTAGCATAGCTTTGAGGTAAGAATTAACATTTAAAACTTTCAGGACAATAGTCTGCCTTTCACAATTTTATTTAAGCAATGTGCATTTCTTTCACATCATGTTTGCACGGTAGGTATAAGGTTGCAGCGGTGAAGTTACTACACAGGAAATTCAGATGCTCAGGCTAGTGATCTGGATATAAGGGTTGAAAATCGCAAAACAGTAGCTAAGGCATTTAAATTTGATTAAATAATTCTGAGAAACAGCACCCTCAGTAATTGGCAACAGACCCAAAATTCTGCAGGAACTCAGCAAGTCAGGAGGCATCTATGGAGAGGAATAAACAGTTGACCTTGTGGATTCATGAATATTATTAAAGCCCAAATGCCCTTCCAAGAGGTATTTTGCCTTTATATACAGTACCTGAAGACTCACACAAATACTGGTTCACATCTGCTCTGTGATATTTGCCTGGATCTTTAAGGACCTGAGTTGTACGGTAAGGTTGAATAGGCTAGGACTTTATTCCCTAGAACACAGAAGACTAAGGGGAGATTTATTAGAGGGGTATTACAAATAAAAAAACAGGGTGGCCATCTCAGTATGTAATCTGATGAATCTTTTCTGCACTGTCAATACTGAATACATTCTCTTGTTGGATTGGAGTGGAGAATAGTTATTTTTCTTATAGTTAGTTTTCTAACTTTGAAGTTCAAGCTAAATTGTCATTCAACCATACATGAATACCGATGAATAAAGCCAAATGAAGCAACATTCCTCCGGGACCAAGGTGCAAAACACAGTACCAACAGTCATATATCACAGTTATAACAGCAAGTAAACATACATGTTAACTTCTGGTAAGATGGCCGCGCGAGAGAATGCAGTGGCCTCTTGGGGCCAAGCAAAGGTGCTGTTTCTTTTGTAAAATTTGTCTTTGCGAAGTTCCTTGCACACTGCACTCACCATGCCAGACAGACCTTTCGCTGCCAGTAACCAACTGGAACTTAAGAAATGCAGCCACAATCTGAGCAATCATCAAGGCAGCCAAACGACAATAAAGGGACAAGATCCAGACACAACTCTCCACCAACATCACACACAGCTTATGGCAAGGTCTGCACACCATTGCAGACTTCAAAGCTATGTGCAGTGGTGCTGCCCCTCTCCCAGATGGGGTAAATCTTTTCTACACAGTACAGTTTCACCAACACTGGGCCCCTGATGCGGCCTGCGCCTTGGTCATCGCTGAGGCTGAAGCACACAGGTGTTTCCAATGAGTGGACAGCCTCAAGGTTGCAGGACCGGACAGCATCCCAGGACAGGTATTCAGGATGTGAGCAGCACAACGGGCTGGTGTGTTTACAAACATTTTTAACCTCTCCCTCTCCCAGAGTAGAGTGCCCTCCTACTTCAAAACATCCACCATTGTTCCTGTACCTAAAAAGACCAAGGGTACACGCCTGAATAACTGGTGTCCTGTCACACTCACCTCAATAATAAGCAAATGCTTTGAGAAGCTGGTCAAAGACTACATCTGCAGCATGCTACCACCCTCACCGTACCCCCTACAATTCACCTACCGACACAACCAATCGATAGATGATGCAGTAGCCACAGCTCTACACACCATCCTTACACATCTGGAGAAGGGGGATGCTTGTGTGAGAATGCTGTTTTTGGACTACAGTTCAGCATTCAACACCATAATTCCCTCCAGGCTTGACACAGAGACCTCGGCCTTCACCCTGCATCGTGCAGCTGAATCCTGGACTTCCTGTCAGATCACCGGCAGGTGGTAAGAGTGGGGTCCCTCATGTCTGCACCAGACCCTCAACACAGCTGACCCACTGCTCCAATCTGCTAACTAAATTTGCAGATGATACATTAATTGGCCTTATCTCAAATAATAACAAGGCAGCCTACAGAAAAGTCATCATCCTGACACAGTGGTGTCAAGAAAACAACCTCTCCCTCAATGTCGCAAAAACAAAGGAGCTGGTTGTGGACTACAGGAGAAATGGAGACAGGCTCACCCCTATTGACATCAATGGATCTGCGGTTGAGAGGGTGAACAGCTTCCAATCCTCAGTATACACATCACCAAGGAATTCATGTGGTCTGTACATACTGGCTGTGTGGTCACACAACAGTCCCTCTCTCACCTCAGACGGTCGATGAAGTTCAGCATGACTCCCCAAATCCCAAGGTCTTTCTACAGGGGTACAATTGAGAGCATGCTGACAGGCTGCATCACTGCCTGGTATGGGAATCGCAGGGCTTTGCGGAGTGGTGCGAACAGCCCAGCGCATCTGCGGATGTGAACTTCCCACCGTTCAGACACTTACAGCAACAGGTGCGTAAAAGGGGCTCGAAGGATCACTGAGGACCCGAGTCACCCCAACCACAAACTGTTCCAGCTGCTACCATCCGGGAAATGATACTGCAGCATTAAAGCCAGGACCAACAAGCTCCGGGACAGCTTCTTCCACCAGGCCATCAGACTGATCAATCCACGCTGACACAAGTGTATTTCTAAGCTATATTAACTGCTCTGTTGTGTATCCTACAGCACATACTATTTATTACAAATTACGATAATTTGAACACTGCACATGCAGACGGAGACATAACATGAAGATCTTTACTCTTCATGTAATGAATTAAGTCAATTCAATTCAATGTAATTTTTATGATCTAAAGACAACTCTACTCCAAGTACATCAGGAATACACGGCTACTCCATCGATGATATGCTTGTTGATCAGAGTAGCTGGACTGGTGTTGGCAGTGGAGCTGGCCGAGGTGTCAGAGGGGCCAGTCAAGGCTGACATGGTGGAGAAGGAGCCAGCCGAGATGTTGAAGAGCCTCTCGGGGTATCCGAGGAGCTTGCCAGTGTATCAGAGTGTGTGTGTGTATATATATATATCCATTGGGATATTGGAGGAGCCTGCCAGACTGTCGGAGGAGCTGGTTTAGGTTCAGAGGAGCTGACCTGGCTGCAGACCGTGTTGCTGCCCGCGACTCAGAAACATCAAATTTTATGTGGTTTAACTGTGTGAGATTGTCCTGGACGTTTCGCTTAAATTCACAAGACTCTGTTGGACATTGATAATGCAAGTTGCACAGGCCTGTTACCCGTGTCTGGTGGAGAGACGGTCATCATGGGAGCTGTGTAGTCTTGGTTGTAGTGAGAACTAGGCCTCAAGCCTCAGGCTAGCCTGCTGCTGCAGACCAGGTGAGAGACGCTGAAGTGCTGCAGCGTGGTGGAGCTCAGCTGGGGCCTGGCCTCACCCGTCAGTGCTGCCCCCTGTGTTTGAGCAGTGGAATGACAGGCTGGATTGCATGCGTCTGTACACTGCTGGGAGACTGTACCATTGATTGCCAGACATTGTCATTCAGGGTTTTGTACTACATATGTTTTTTTGAGTGAATATGCTTCTTTGAATTTGTTACTCACTTTTTTTGAATGTTTGCTTGCTACCTCTTAATGTTCTGCACTTCGGCCCAAGAGGAACACCATCTTGTTCAGCTGTATCTAGGTATAGTTGAATGATAATTAAACTTTATCTGATTTGATAGTCACACACAAAAAAATATTTAGCCCAAGTCCCTGAGTGACACATCTTGTCAGCTGATGGCAGGTTTCATATGCACACTATCCAGCTTGTCTCCCACCGAGTGAATACAGGAGGGTAGCAATGACAGTGGAGGCCAGCCCCTAACCCAGCATAGATGCTGCGCTAGAACACCTTCGACACCTCCTCTCCTGGACTGCTGCCACAGGCGAGCCCACGACTTGAGGCCTAGTCCTCGCTACAACCCAGCTTTCTTGTGCCTGATTGTATTTTTATATGATCACTGACATATTTGCGATTCTACAGTGAATTTTACAGTGCTCAGCGTGCAGACACACCCAGCACTGAGACACTAGGCAAGGTCACTTGAATTACTGATTGTTACAGAATGTCTCCCTGGTGTTTCCCGCTACCTTCATCCTCCCTTCCCCTTTTTCTAACCATGATTCCTCTTTCCCACTCAACACAGGCCCATATCAGAGTCAGGTTTATCATCATCACATATGTCATGAAATTTGATTTTTTTAGCAGCAGCAGTACAGTGCAATACATAAAATTATTACAGTACTGTGCAAAAGTCTTAGACACCATAGCTATATAGATGTGCCTAAGACTTTTGCACAGTATTGAATAATAAATTTAAATAAGTAGTACTTCAAATTCAACTGTTCAAATTAAAATCATTTCACTTTTCGGGGTTGAACTCCATCTGCCATGGGACTGATAAGACATACCTTTTGAGAGCCAGAATGAAGGAGAATCTCACCTGGTCCCTCAACACCAGCTCCATAGCAAAGAAAGCCCAGCAGCATCTCTACTTCCTGCAGACTGAGGAAAGTCTATCTCCCACCCCCCATCCTCATCACATTCTACAGGGGTTGTATTGAGAGCATCCTGAGCAGCTGCATCACTGCCTGGTTTGGAAATTGCACCATCTCGGATTGCAAGACCCTGCAGTGGATAGTGAGGTCAGCTGAGAGGATCATCGAGGTCTCTATTCATGCCATCACAGACATTTACACTACACACTGCATCCGCAAAGCAAACAGAATTATGAAGGACCCCATACACCCCTCATACAATCTCTTCTCCCTCTTGCCGTCTGGGAAAAGGCACCGAAGCATTCGGGCTCTCACGACCAGACTATGTAACAGTTTCTTCCCCCAAGCTTTCAGACTTCTCAATACCCAGAGCCTGGACTGACACCTTACTGCCCTACTGTCCTGTTTATTATTTATTGTAATGCCTGCACTGTTTTGTGCACTTTATGCAGTCCTGGGTAGGTCTGTAGTCCAGTGTAGTTTTTTTTCTCTCTCTGTGTTGTTTTTTAAGTAGTTCAGTCTAGTTTTTGTACTGTGTCATTTAACACCATGGTCCTGAAAAACGTTGTCTCATTCTTACTATACTGTACATAGCAGTTATGGTCGAAATGACAATAAAAGTGACTTGATTTGACTTGAATCTGAAAGCCTTGATGAACTTTTGCCTAAACAATCTGTATCCCTCCATTTCCTGCACATTCACGTGCCCTTCTAAAAGCCTCTTGATCGCCACTATTGTATCTGCTTCCACCATCACCCTTGCAGCCTGATCCACTCTCTCTATAAAATCTTCTCCTCTCTCACCTTTAACTATGTCTTCTGGTATTTGTTTTTCGTTTCTGGGAAAAAAAAATTCTAGCTGTCTACTTTATGTATGCCTTTCATAATCATATAAACTTCTAACAGACCTCCTCTAAATCTCCAATGCTCCAGAGAAGAAAATCCAAATTTGTCATACCTCCCCTTACAGCTGATCGCCATCATGTGTCATGTCATAAGATGTAGTCGATCATGGTCCCATGACCATGATTGTTCTTGGCAAATTTTTCCACACAAGTGTTTTGCTATTGCCTTCTTCGGGGCAGTGTCTTTACAAGATGGGTGACCCTAGCCTTTATCAATCCTCCTCAGAGATTGTCTGCCTGGTGTCAGTGGTCACATAACCAGGACTTGTGATCTGCACCAGCTGCTCATACGACCATCCACCACCTCCTCCCATGGCTTCACGTGGCCCTGATCGGGGATTGGGTTGGGGAGGGGGGGGGGGGGCGTTAAGCAGACATGACCAGCAGGCTAGTGGAGGGAAGGAGTGAAGGAGTGTCTTTCACTTCTTTTGGTAGGGATACATCTTCACCCAGTCACCCACTTACAGCTAATACCTCTCCTTATTAGTATCTCAAAGAAAAACTAGAAGGAATCAGAATCAGACTCAGGTTTAATATCACTGGCATATGTTGTGAAATTTATTAACTTTGCAGCAGAAGTACAATGCAATATATAATAATAGAGAGAAAAGTGTAAATTAGAGTAAGTATATATATACTAAATCATTAATTTAACTAAGTAGAGCAAAAGAAAAGGAAATAAAGATGTAGTGAGATAGTGTTCATGGGTTCAATGTCCATTCAGAAATCCAATAGCAGAAGGAAAGAAGCTGTTCCTCAATTGTTCAGTGTGTGCCTTCAGGCTTCTGTACCTCCTTCTTGATAGTAGCAATGAGAAGAGAGCACGTCCTTGGTGGTGGGGGGTCCTAAATTTTATGAGACTCCACTCCTTGAGGATGCCCTGGATCCCAAGAAGGCAGTTTGCTACGATGAAGCTGACATCTCTCTGCAGTTTAGTTCCATCCCATGCAGTGGTGCTCCCCACTCCCCATACCAGACAATGCATCCAGTTTGAATGCTCTCTATGACCACATTTGTAGAAATTTGCGAGTGTTTTTGGTGACATACCGAATCTCCTCAAAGTCCTAATGAAATATTGCTGCTGTCTTGCCTTCTTCATAGCTGCGCCAATCGCAATCAGTTCTTTGCTGTTAACGAGGTTGTTGCTGTAACACACTCAACTAGCCAGATAACTCATCCCTGCACGCCCTCTCGTCACCAGAGTCCTCCTCCGCCTCCAGAGTAAGATCTATCTTTGGCAAGTGACATCTGCATCCATTGATTATCAAATGTATTTGGAAACTTGCAATCCACAAAATGGTTGCCAGTTATCCCACAGCACTTAAGGACTACAAACCAACAATTTCACTAGGACACAGAACACAGAAAAGATGGCACAGTGCGTGCCCTGCGGCCCACGATGTTGTGCCAGCCCTTTAAGATCTATCTCCCCCTTCTGTCGCACCCTTCCACATAGTCCTCCATTTCCTTTCATCCGTGTGCCTTTTAAGAGTTTCGTAAATGCCCCTAATACATATGCCTCTACCACCACCCCTGACAGTGCATTCCACTATGTGTAAAAAAACCTGCCTCTGAACCCCCCCCCCCCCTCCCTCCACCAATACTTCCCTCCAATTACCTTAAGCATACCTCAGATTAGTTATTTCTGCCCTGGGAGAAAAAGTCTCCCTCCACATGTTCTGAGGTCACAAACAAGGTAGTCAAAAATGTAAATTCTTGCTTTCTTTCTCCACACATTCAGGTAAAAATTTGAAACATTAGCAATTGAATTTGTCTGCAGAAGGTAGCACAGAAATGGCTGTTATGGTGCATTTTATGCTAACAGCAGTCTAAAATTGTATGTTTCAATCACTTAACTCAGGACAAGCTCCCGACCTGCTGAAATATATGGTTTTGAGTTTAATCATATGGGCACAGCTTTGTAATCTCTCCTTCGCTTTCAGTTAGTAATTCTTCAGTGCTTCTCCACGCCAAGAGAAAAAAAGGCCTGAGCGAACAAAGGATGTGTTCTTTTCTCTCTCCCCAGCTGATGATATGGCTACATTCACTTCCAACTGGTGCTTTTGTTGGCCTCTGTGCGCACCTGGGCTTTTTTATTTTTGACTCAAGAGATTAACGCATGAATGTCGTGGAGAGAAAGGAGGGGAGGGGAGGTAAAAAAAGGCGCTCTCTGTTGCAACAGAGCCAACCTCAGATCAAAGTACTTCCCGCGACCCCTCTTACTTGTTTCTATGTGGGATTCCATGGATGTGACGGGGGTGTGGGGGGGGGGGGAAGAAGCAGAGGCCATAAACATAAGTGTTTGCTTATTCATTATATGATCAGATTGGATGTTTAAGGAATCACGTTTCAACCTGAGAACTGAAGTCACGCTGAAACGTCAGAAGGACAGCGAGCTTCGCTGGGATGCGCGATATAGCTTTTTTCATCTCTCCTCACAAGGCAACAGTTGTCTGCGTTCGCCTGAGCCCCGCTGCCTCCTCGGTACACAGTATCAGGTTTACTATCACTGACATATGTCGTGAGATTTGGCATTTTGCAGCAGCAGCATTGTGCAAAACATTTAAAAAATTACTATGTTACAATAAGAAATATAAAAAAAAACAAATAAGTAGCTCAAAAAGAGAGCAAAAGGAGAGATAGTGTTCATGGACCGTTCAGAAACCTGATGGCGGAGGGCAAGAAGTTGTTGATAAACTGTTGTGGGTTATATCCTCGTTGGCACACAATATCAGAATCACTATTATTACCATTGACATACGTCATCAAATTTGTCATTTTGTGACAGCAGTACAGTGCGAGACACAAAAATACAATAAATTACAGTAAGAAATATAAAAAAACAAATAAATAAGTAATAAACACTGGAAAGTGTGTTGCCTTTACCATTAATTGAGGGGCCCGTGAACCCTAGGTTGGGAACTCCTGCATTAGATACTATCTCCCGAGGCCTCCCGTCCCATGATCCTTTCCCTTCTCCAGCTCTGTATCACTTTCGCCAATCACCTTTCCAGCTCTTAGCTTCATCCCACCCCCTCCGGTCTTCTCCTATCATTTCACAATTCCCCCTCCCCCCACTACTTTCAAATCTCTTAGTATCTCTCCTTTCAGTTAGTCCTGACAAAGGGTCTCGGCCCAAAACGTCGACAGCGCTTCTCCTTATAGATGCTGCCTGGCCTGTTGCGTTCCACCAGCATTTTGTGTGTGTTGTTTGAATTTCCAGCATCTGCAGATTTCCTCGTGGAACTTCCTGTAGTGTTACAGATATCCTGAGCAAAGGCCCAGCACTTTGGAATGTGCATGAACAAACCAGTGAGGTTTGAGGCTGCCCTCTAAAATGCCCGGACATGAGCAGAGTTACCTTTTAAAACATACCTAAATGAAGAAAGCCATGTATAGCCATGTCCTTTTTAAGCGTCTTGGCCCAAATTTCCATAGATGCTGTCTGACCTGCTGAGTTCCTCCAGCATTTTGTACGTGTTAAGCCGTGTATGGTGCCCCTTTGATCCTTATTGTGATCTAAGTCTGTTTAATGTCAATTCCAATACATAATGTAGAGGAGAACAAAATACTTGTTAACTCTGGATCTGATAGAGCACCAAAAACAAACACAATAAAATAAAGAAGACAATTACATTAAAAAGCACAATAAATATAAATACACAAGTTAGCTTATATACATAGATTGATTTTATGTCCATAAAGTGACGTTAGACACAAGAGTGTCTATACCTAAGGTGACTGACAGGAAATGATTAATTAGTGGTGGTTGGGGGTATGGAGAGGTGGGCTAGTGGGTGGAGGTGGTGATCAGTCTTACAGTTTGGGGAAAGTAACTGTTTTTTGAGTTTGTAGGTCCTGGCATGGATGCTACGTAGTCTCCTCTCTGATGGGAGTGGAACAAACAGTCCATGAGCAGGGTGGGTAGGATTCGTCATGATGCAACTGGCTCTTCTCCGGTACCTTTCTGTATATACCGTACGCCCTTGATAGCAGGTAGGCTGGTGCCTGCGATGTGTTGTACAGTTCTGACTACCCACTGTAGAGCCGTTCTGTCCATCGCAGTGGAAATTGCTCAATGAGAAGTGATCACAGGACCCAACGGGACTGAAACATTCACTCACACCACAAAATATATGATTTACTGGACGTCTGATGCTGGCAACACATGGAATACACTATACTAGACTGCAACCTGAATTACTCTGCCCAATTTTTTCAAAACTGTCTAAGGTAATTTACTGCAATTTTGGAATACAAAAGCCTTGCAAAAAGAAGGACTCCATAATCCAATTTCTAGGCAACCGTCTTTTCCGCACATTTACAAAGACCCGAGACTGGTTAGAGAGTCAGCTACACAACCTAGTGGCTGTATGGTGCAGGACACCTCTCTGAGCTTCACTAACCCAGGTACTCCATCCAAGTCAATTATGTTGTTGGGCCATAATTGGTCTTATTCATTTAAATCCAGTTTAGTTTATTGCTATATACACAAGGGTGTAATAAAATTCCTTACTCTTGTACAGAGTAAGCAGTGTACATGGCACTATTAAGTACAACAATAAATATGAGCCGTGTAAAACAGCAGAAGATTGTAATGCAAACTGAAGTCATGCAAAAGAAACGCTAATCCAAATCAGAATCACTTTATTACCAGTATGTGAAACATACCAGAATTAATTGTGGTTCTATGCCAAACATAAAACACAGGACAATACTATAAAAGACAGATTCAGAATCAATCAGGTTTAGTATCAACGGCATAAATTATGAAATTTGTTAACTTAGCAGGAGCAATACACTACAATATGTAATAATAAAAACATGAATTACAGTAAGTATATATACATATTAAAGAGTTAAATTAAATAAGTAAAGCAAAACAAGTAGTGTGGGAGCGTTCATGGGTTCAATGTCCATTCAGAAATCTAACTGCAGAGGGGAAGAAGCAGTTCCCGAATCGTTGAGTGTGTGCCTTCAGGCTCCTGTACCTCCTCTTTGATGGTAACAATGAGAAGAGGGCACGTCCTGGGTGATGGGGGTCTTTAATGACGGATGCCACCTTTTGAAGATGTCCGAGATGTTAGAGGGGAGTGGCCATGATTTATTACTTACTTATTGACGTACAGCGCGGAACAGGCCCTTCTGGCCTCTCAAGGGCGCGCTGCCTAGTAATCCCCCGATTTAATCCCAGCCTAATCATGGGACAAGTTACAATGACCTATTAACCTATCCACAGGAACGTCTTTGGAATGCGGGAGGAAACCAGAGCACCCAGAGGAAATCCACGTGGTCACAGGGAGAACATACAAAACTCCTTACAGGCAACGACGGAAATTGAACCCGGGTCACTGGTTCCGTAAAGCGTTCTGCTAACCACTACGCCACCGTACTACCCATGATGAAGCTGACTAAGTTCACAACTTTCTGCAGCTTACTTTGAACCTGTGCAATAGCCCCCCACCCTATAACAGACGGTGATGCAGCCAACAGAATGCTCCCCACAGTGCATCTGTAGAAATTTGAAAATGTCTTTGGTGACATATCAAATCTCCACAAACTCCTAATGAAATATAGCCACTGTTGTGCTTTCTTTGTAATTGTATCGATATGTCGGGTCCAGGATAGATCTTCAGAGATCCCAATAGCAACCAAGGACTTACAAGACAATAATGTAAAGAGCCCTGAGCAATCAACAGGCAGCAGAACGGTCACATGCACAAACACCAATAATCAAATGTGAATGTATGAACAGAATCAATAATTATCAACAGATCAAGAAGGCAGGGAAGACGGACAATGGACAATAACAGAATAATTGAGAGCGGGGTAAGAGTCCGAGAACACGGCTTCACCAGCTACAAGGGTATGTGAAAGATTCGACTAGTCCAGAGGTCTGATAGCAGTGGGGAAGATGGGATGCAGACGTGATTGACAAAGCAGGTAAAGATAAAGATTCACTCCATTTGTCACATGTACATTAAAACAAACAGTGAAATGCATCGTGTGCATCAAATCAAATCAGTGAGGATTGCGCTGGGCAGCCCGCATATGTTGCCATGATACAGGCACAAACACTGTACTTACTAAACCATACACCTTTCAAGTTCAGTTTATTGTCATTCAATCGCACATACGTATACTGTCAAATGAAACAATGTTCCTCTGGACCAAGGTGCCCAACAGAGTACAGGTTTACCCGCTATTCGAAGGTAGAGCACCGCTATGAAATGGTTTGTAAGCCGGAATGTCGTAAAGGGAAGAAGCAATTACCATTTATTTATATGGAAAATATTTGTGAGCATTCCCAGACCCAAAACATAACCTACAAAATCATGCCAAATAACACATAAAACCTAAAATAACAGTAACATATATTAAAAGCAGGAATGATATGATAAATACACAGCCTATATAATGTAGGAATACTTTCCTGCAATCACTGCAGCACTATCTGGCGTAGCGTATAATCTCAGTACGCAGCGGAAACAGTCTCTCCAGTAACCTTTAAGCTATGAAGCTGCCAAATCATACCAAATAACACATAAAAATACACAGCCTACATAAAGTAGAAATAATGTATGTACAGTGTAGTTTCACTTACCAGAATTGGAAAGAAAGCGTGCACATTGATGATAGTGTATGAGGCTGAGTCATCAAAGGTTGAGGTGCTCGGCAATTTTCTCCAATACATTGCAGTTTCACTTGCTTATACGAGTAACTACCTTCTGTAATTATTTTCTTCAGTTCTTCTGGGAACTTTTTGGCAGCTTCAGTATCAGCCGAAGCACTCTCTCCAGTAAACTTTAAGCTATGAAGCTGCCCTCGCCTCAGAAACCGATCAAACCACCCATGACTGCCTTTAAATTCCACTTTCGCAACACTTTCACCACCATCGTCCAGTGCTTTCTGTTTCAGCTTATTAAAAAGACTGACTGATTTCTCCTTAAGTATAAGATAACTTAATGGAACACCACGCTTTGTACACCCATCAATCCACTCAAGCAACAGACTTTCCATTTTATCCATTACTGAATGCCGACTAAGAGAGATCACTTTGCCACGAGCGGAACCAACAGCAACATTGGCAGCTTTCAAGATTCTTTCTCTCTGCATATAAATAGTGCAAATGAGTCAACGCGCGGATAATGTCCTTACTTCGTTCACCACTATCGAAACGCTTAACTATGTCTAGTTTTACGCTAAGTGTAACACCCTTCCAAGCTCCTTTAGGCTTTTCCGATACCTTAGAACTCACCTTACTAATGGATGCACAAAATAAATTGACATAAAGCACAGATGCTCACATGCACGTGTTTAAGCAATGGCGGCTAGAATGCAGTTCCGGTGGAGGAGCTTGGCTGCTCGGGGCGCGTGCTACCTTTTCTCGTAACAGTGGAAACACCTTCTGTTAGAGAAAACAGGTAACTAATGTAGGCCTTTCATATAGCGAGGTGTCGTAAAGTGAATGTTCGAAAAACAGGGACCACCTGTATACTTAACTCACACACACATGTGGAATATTACTATCAGAAAAAAAATTACCGTAAATTCCGGACTATAAGCCGCTACTTTTTTCCCACGCTTTGAACACTGCGGCAACACTGCGGCCTATACTACGGTGCGGCTAATGCATGTTTTTTTTTCATGCCGCCAAAAACATTTTGCCTCATAACTGTAGACCAGTAAAATTGATGAGTAGTTCACAGAGGTTCAATGAAATTGTATGATAAATCAAGCGCACTTTCACAATTAAATTATTGTAAATCAGTCATTTGTACTCACCCTCATCAACATGGAAACCACTCGAAGAAAAGCATATGATACAGCTTTTAAGTTAAAGGCGATCAATCTGGCGGTTGAAGAAGGAAATAGAGCTGCTGCACATAATCTTGGCATAAATAAATCGATGTTGAGACGGTGGAGACGCCAGCGTGAAGAACTGAGTCAATGCAAAAAGACGACAAAAGCTTTCAGAGGTAATCATAGCAGATGGCCCGAACTTGAAAACTTTCTTGAAGACTAGGTTAACACACAGAGAGCAGGCGGCCATGGTGTTTCCACTGTGCAGATCAGACTGAAGGCTAAAGCAATTGCCACCAAAATGAAAATCGAAGATTTTAGAGGTGGGCCATCGTGGTGTTTTAGATTTATGAGACGAAAAGGCCTGTCCTTCAGGGTACGCACGACTGTGTCAGCAGCTCCCTCCCGACCACGAGGAAAAACTTGCTAACTTCCGCACATTCACTCAAACAAAGATAGTGGAGAATTCCATCGGGCCAGATGATATCATAAATATGGATGAAGTACCTTTGACGTTTGACCTGCCTCTCACTCCGACTGTTAATAAAAAAGGTGACTCGTCCATCACAGTGAAAACAAGTGGCCATGAGAGAACGCATTTTACTTGTGTTCTGAGCTGCACAGCATCCGGACTGAAGCTTCCACCGATAGTGATTTTTAAGCAGCTGACAATGAAAGTCCAGTGAAAGCTGCCATCAAGAGTACAAACTCAATTCCAGCTGTGATTCCTGGGGGCACCACAAAGTATTTGCAGCCACTGGACATCAGCGTGAACCGGGCATTTAAAGTGGCGCTGCGCCTTGAGTGGGAGGCTTGGATGACAAGCGGCGAGAAATCCTTTACCAAAACAGGACGCATGCGAAGAGCATCTTTAACTCAAGTCTGCCAGTGGATCCTAAATGCGCGGAGCCGTGTCACAACTTCCACCATCACCAACGGGTTTTGAAAGGCTGGACTGCTGCGTGATGAAGAGGACCGCGTGCGCTCAAGTGAGAGCGACAACAAAGAGACTGAAGTGAGTGACGAGATCCTGAGGTTGTTCAATTTGGACACTGAAGGACTTTGATGGTTTTAGTGCGCAGGAGGAAGATGAAGAAGGCGATCAATAACTTTTCCTGGTAGGCTGCAGTATATATATTTTTTTTACCAGTCGTTAGGAGATATTGGAATGTTGTTCGTGCACTGTTCAGTAAAAAAGTATATGCAACGTAATTTGTGAGTTACCGATACGTATGTATATTTAAAAGTAGCTGTGTTAAAGGCACTGTTCGAAAAAAAGCATTTGCAATATATATTTGTTTATGTTACCAAACGGATTTAATTAAAAGTTAAAAAATCCTCACGTGTAATATCTTTCTGTGTAAATATCTCATATTACAACGTGGGACACCTGCGGCTTAAAATCCGGTGCGGCCTGTACAAGTACAAAATTGATTTTCTTTCTAAAATTAGAGCGTGCGGCTTTTAATCAGGTGTGCTCTGTAGTCCGGAATCTACGGTAACTAATAATTCTTCTCTGTACCTACTGTATGTATCTGTGATGCCTCTGTACATTTTCCATTGTGGTAATGTGATCGAGTATGATGTTCTTCCAAGGGGTTGCCTAAGGAGGTGGTGGATGGTCATGTGAGCAGCTGGTGCAGATCACAAGTCCTGATTATGTGACCACTGATGCCAGGCAGACAATCTCTGAAGTGTATTGTTAATGGCTGAGGTCACATGTCTTCTAAAGACACTGCCCAGTAGAAGGAAAAGGCAAACCACTTCTGTAGAAACATTTCCCCAATCAATCATGGACATGAAAAGACCATGATTGCCTGGGGCATAAAACACAACACATAACAAAATAAATGGATCCACATTCCTCCAATCCCAAATGAAAGGTCTCAGCCCAAAACGTCAACTGTTTACTCTTTTCCATTGATGCTGCCTGGCCTGCTGAGTTCCTCCAGCATTTTGTGCACTTTTTCTTGTTTGTCCATCCATTCCTGCAGATTTGTCATAGAGACAGAGTCTGCCGCATAGAAAATGGCCCTTTGTCCCAACTCATCCACACCGACCATGCTGCCCAGCTGGCTATTCCCATTTGCTTGCGCTTGGCCTGCAGCTCTCTAAACCTCTCCCATCCATGTACTCAGCTTTTGAATATTTCTAATATGCCCACCTCAACAGTTCATTCCAGGTATACTGCCTGTAGAAGCTGTGTCTGATGTTTCTTATATACCTCTTGCCTCCGATCATAAATCTATGCCCTCTTGTTCTTAGCACGTCCACCTGGGAAAAAGACTATATGTGCTCTGACCCTGTCTATGGCCCTCATGATCTTATGTAGCTCTATCAGGTCACCCCTAAATTCCAGGGAATAAAGTCCTACTCTACTTAACCTCTGCTGTAACTCAGGATCTCAAGGCAAAGCAACATCCTGGTAAAACTTTTCTGCACCCAGACTAGTTTAATGCCGTATTTCCTATACCTGAGCGACCAAAACTGTACATAATACTCCAAGTGTTGCTTCAACATTGATTCACGTGCACAGCAAAATCCCACAAACATCAAAGCACAAATGCCCAGTAAACCTGCTTTGAATGTTGCCGTGGGAGTGAACATTATCTCAAGTTAATGTTAATATTAATGGCTGTTTCATTAAGATTATGTTCCTTTGCTCAGGTTATTAATAGGGTGAGTGAAATATGCAGTGAGTAGAGGTTTCATACATTCCTAGATATAGATTCAAAGTAAATTGTTTATCAAACTACGTGATGTCACCATATACTATCCTGAGATTCATTTTCTTACAGGTATTCACACTAGAACAACGAACTATTATAGACTCAATGAAAACAAATCTGCATACAAACACTGGCAAGCAACCAGTGTGCAAAAGAAGACAAACTGTGCAAATACAAAAGAATCAAACACAGTGGATTCTGGTTAATTGGGCCAGCCACTTATTTTGGACAGCTCTTAAAGACCAAAAACTAATTGATTAAAAAGCCAGGACTCTCTTCACTTACTTGGGATACTAATATTGGGATAGGAGACTATAACGAACAATTTCTAACTTGCATCAGTGGCATGTGTTTGTGTTCAAAAAGCAATAGTTTCTGTCACGATAGTTCAATGTTCAAAGTAAACTTAATATCAGAGTACATACGTATCATTACATACAACCTTGAGATTCTTCTTCTGAGCACACCTATAGAACAGTAACTATAAACAGTAAACATCAGGACCTGTAATAAAATTGTGCAAATGCCGATATAAATAAACAGCAATAAATAACGAGTATGACATAACAAGATAAAAGAGTACTTAGAAGAGTGTAGTTATTCCCTTTTGTTCAAGAGCCTGATGATTAAGGGCTAGTAACTTAAACCTGATGGTTCGAGTCCTGAGGCACCTGTACCTTCTACCTGATGGCAACATGGCCTGGGTGGTGAGGATCTTTGATAATGGATGCTGCTTTTCTATGGCAATGTTTCATGTAGACATGCTCAATGGTCAGGAGTATGCACTGCACTGAGTTCACTACCCTTTGAAGGATTTTCAGTTCAAAGGCATTGGGGTTCCCATACCAGGCTATAATGCAGGCAGTAAGCACACTTTCTACCAAACGTGTATTGAAGTTTGCCAAGGTTTTTAATGACATGACAAATCTCCACAAACTCCTGAGGAAGTACAGGCACTGTCATGCTTTCTTCGCAATTATATTTATATGATGGGTCCAGGACATCTCCTCTATGATAGTGACACCCAGGAATTTAAAGTTACTGACCCTCTTCATCTCTGATCCTCCGATAGTTGGAGAAACATTCAGGAAGATAATTCAGAACTTGTTTGCTCACTGCGGTTTCAAGTATTGAGGCTTGGAGATGCCAGAAACGGCTGGCAGTGGAAATGAAATAAGTTCACTTCAACTTATTAGAAACTACAAAGAACTTGAAGGTATTGACAATCATTTTGAATGTTACAATGAAAGTAATATTTGGATAATGCAATAGCTGAAAGCATTGTATGAAGGCCTCCATCATTTCCACTTGATGTTAGCACTGAATTTGTTCATTTAAAGTCAATCAAAAGGATACAGCAGCAAACACTAGATTAATTCCTCCTTCAATTACTATTAGAAAGTAATACACAGCTTTACAGTACTGTAGTTGTATTGTTAGTGTTCTAATTAGATTTGTATTTCATTTAAATACATAAATTGTTACAGTTAAATGGCAATTTGTCTTTTTTTTTATACCTTTTTAATTATTTCCATGAAACTTCATTTAATTGGGGTAGCCACTGAATTGAACCAAAATACACAGGTCCAGAATAAACAGTAATTATAAATAAATATATAATACCAAGAACATGAGTTATAAAGTCTACAACTTATCTAACTCAATTGGAGATCAAGCACAGTGATCTCTGAAATACATATTCTTCAGCAGGGGGTCATTTAAGAATGGCAAATATTTATCAAGTGGCTATCCGCACAGCCTTCCATATCCTTATAATCAAAAAATAGTAAATACTTCAAAATTACCAAAAATGATGGAATTTATAAACATCATGGGGATCTACAATAAATGTCCATGTAATTCATGATAGTTGCTTTGTTTAAACATCAAAAATGTTTTAAGAGAAATATAAGAAAATGCATTTATAAATAAATAAATAGATAAATAGCAGATTGATAGATAGACAGATAACAAAAGTAATTTACTTTGGAATAAACAGCATCATCACTGACTAATGCATCCCTTTGTATATACTGACTTAAAATCTCCCCGTATCCCTTCACCGTAACAGGCACAATTCTGTTACTATCCCTCTATAACTTCACACCTTCGTTCTTTATAACCCCACAGCTCTGCAATCTTCAGCCACCATGAAAACAAGATCTCTGAACCAACTTCCTTCATAATCTGGAGAACTCCAAAAAGTTTTCACAAAGCAACGGTACTAAATTAGACTCGAATTGGAATCTTGCTTTGGACCAACTTGTAAAGGTTGCGTCTCTGCATTCTGCCTCCTACTAACACCCAACTGCATCATCACATGACACTTACTGCTTCTATTATGTCATTTGATCATTTACATCAATGTGGAGATCACTTGTATTGTCTACATTAATTACTACAATTGGCAAGCATTATGTTAACTCACATTAACTGTTTTTTTCAGAGGAGTCTTTGGAATCTCATCTTCTTCATCTTCATCACCCTCATCGTCATCTTCTTCCTCATCATCATCATCTTCGTCGTCCTCCTCCTCCTCTTCCTCCTCCTCACTGAAAGGTAACATGGTAAATTCAGGAGGAAGAAAAAACAGTAATTTCCAGTTCCAACAGAACACAAAATATAAAAACAAATTACTTTGTGACACAGATTCTGCAGATGCTGGAAATCCAGAGTGCTCAATAGGTCAGGCAACATCTATGGAAGGGAATAAACAGTTGATATTTTGGACTGAGACCCTTCATCAGGATTGGAAAGGAAGGGGAAGAACCTAGAAAAGGAAGCTGGAGAGGAGGAGGAGTAAAAGATGAGAGGTGATAGGTGAAGCCAGGCAAGGAAGAAGGTGGGTGGGTAGGGGAGGAGAAGATGAAGTGGGAAGCTGGGACATGATAGGTGGAAAAGATAAAGGGCTGCAGAAAAAGAAATCTGATAGGAGAGGACAATGCTGACAAAAAGATTGACAGCATCTGCAGAGACTAATACACTGCTCCAAGCAGATGAACACATTAGTTGTTTCTCTTTCCATGGATGCTCTTCGAATTTTAAGTTCGAGTTCTAGAATCTTTCACGTTTACCTTTTTGCTGATTAGGGTTTCATATATAGACAGGATATTATAAAACATTTCAGGTATTTCCCTTCATTCTCCTGCCCTGACCTCCTTCAGAACTATAACACTTTCATCTAGGTGAGGACTGGCTCATGGATCTCTGGTGTCCTCCTGCTGAAGTCAATAATCAGCTCCTTGGTCTTACTGAGTGAGAGGTTGTTGTTGTGGCACCACTCAGCCAGATTTTCAATCTCCCTCCTATATGCTGAATGGTCACCACCTTTGATTCTGCCAGAGCCAATCTTGAATATGGCACTGCTGCTACACTTAGCCTCACAGTCATAAGCATAAAGTGAGTAGATCAGGGGACTAAGTACACAGCCTTGTGATGCACCTGTGCTGAAGGAGACTGTGAAGGAGATGCTGTTGCCAGTCTGACTGAGTAGGGTCTGAAATCGAAGATCCAGTTGTATTTGGGGATACTGAGACTATGGTCTTGCAGCTTATTGATCAGTTTTGAGGGGATGTTAGTACTGAATACCAAACTGTAATCAATGAAGAACATCCTGTTATATGCATGTTTGCTGTCTAGATGTTTCAGGGTTGAGTGAAGAGCTAATAAGATGGCTTCTGCTGTGAGCCTGTTGCTCCAGTATGCAAACTGGAGAGGATCCAAGTTGCTTCTCAGGCAGGAGTTGATATGTTTCATCACCAGCCTTTCAAAGCTCTTCATCACAGTGATGTAGATACTACTGCATGATGGCCACTGAGGGAGGTTACCACCTGGTATGGTTGAAGCCTGCTTGAAGCAAGTGTGTTCCTCAGACTGCTGAAGCAAGAGGTTAAAGATATTGAACAGTCCAACCAGTTGGTCAGCACAGGCCTTTGGCACTTGGCCAGGTACCCTGTCTGGGCCGGATGCTTTCCATGAATTCTGCCTCCTGAAGGATGTCCTCAGACACTGAAATTCCTCCATGTCTTTACGGCCAAAGGGATCGTCTGGGAGTGAAGCCTTGTTATCACCTACGTTGCTTAGTTTCACTTTGTTGGATGTGATAGCTGTTGAGCTTTCTTTAGTGATTCAAGTTTGATCCAGAATTAACACCACATGTGAGCTACCTCTCCGGAGATTCCAAAACAGTCTCCGGAGTTTAGAGAGAATGGTGCACAAAACATAGAACATCCAGTGAGTGACAGTTCTGTGGGTGAAAACACCTTGTTCATGAGAGAGGTAAGAGGAGAATGGCCAGACTGGGTCAAGCTGACAGTAATTCAACTAACCATGTGTTACAACAGAGGTGTGTAGAAGAGCATCTCTGAATGCACACCACATTGAAGCATCAAGCACAGTGAAGTGCCTGAATGACTATCGCCCTGTAGCGCTGACACCCATAGCCATGAAATGCTTTGAGAGACTTGTGCTCTCACACGTTAGGGCTACAATCCCACCTGATCTGGCCAAACACCAGTTTGCCTACCTCCACAGAGGACGCAGTCACAACAGCCCTCCATATTGTTCTGACTCACTTAGAGGAACCGAACTCTTATGTGAGGATGTTATTTGTGGACTTCAGTTCTGCACACGATCATCCCCCATAAACTGGTTAGCAAACTGGACACTCTTGGCCTTGGTTCCTCCCTGTGCTCGTGGGTCATGGACTTTCTCACAGACCGACCACAGCAAGTCAGAGTTGGTAAGCACATCTCCACCACCCTCATCTCAAAAACAGGCACCCCTGCAGGGCTGTGTGCTGAGCCCTAAGCTCTACACACTCTACACACATGACTACACCCCATCTACACCTCCAACTCCATAATTAAATTTGCCGACGATATCACAGTGGTTGGCCTGATCTCAGACGAGGATGAAACAGCCTACAGGCTTGAGGTGGATCATCTGACGGAGTGTTGTAAGGACAACAACCTGGTTCTTAACACTTCTAAAACAAAAGAGATGACCACTGACTTCAGGAGATCAAAGGAGAGAGTACACACCCCTCTCCATATACATGGAGAGGTAGTGGAAAGTGTGGAAAACCTAAAGTTCCTTGGAGTTACATTGTCAAGGCAGCTGACATAGACCACCGCCTCCCTGCTTGTAAAAAAGGCTCAACAAAGACTCTTCTTCCTCAGAAAGCTGAAACAGGCCAAACTCCCACAAAAGCTGCTGCTTGAACAGAAGCACAATTGAAACCATCCTGACCAACAGCGCCACCGTGTGGTGTGCCAGCTGCACAGCCGCTGAGCGACAAGACCTGCATCGCGTGGTGAAGGCGGTCCAGCGAATTGTCAGGATGGAGCTCCCAGGACTGGACACCATCTATTCCAGCAGACTCAGGAGGAAAGCAATCAGCATAACCAGAGACACTAAAAACCAGAACAAATAGACTGAGGAACAGCTTCTACCCCAGAGCTGTGGCCTCCATCACACCACTCCCACAGAACAATGACTGAAACTGTGAGCACACACAAGGACTCAAATACTTGCACTAACGGCACTTTGTGCATTACTGTGACATTCTGGTGCTGCTGCAACTTATTTTCTGCTACTTATCTATTTAATACTGTTTTTCTATTACTGTCTTGTTTTTATCTACCGCTTTGTTTGATTGCCTGAGAGGAAGCCAAACAGAGTTTCACTGTACCTATGTAAATTAATAATAGAGATCATTCAATTCAGTTCAATTGAAGTGGATGGGCTACGGCAGCAGAAGACCGTGAACGTATATTCAGTGGCCACTCTATTTGGTGCACGAGCTATATTTCTATTTGCTTTTTAACTACATTGTTGTACTTACATATGGCATGATCTGTCTAGATGGCATACAAACAAATGTTTTTCACTATCTTAATACACATGATAATAAAAAACCAATAGTGCCAATATTTAATAACTATTAGTCATATCACAATCATGTCATCTCTCACTCCCTTCTATCCACCAAAACTGGAACATATCTTACAATACTTGAAATAAATGGGATCTAATCAATGTTTATCCAGTCTCCTTTACAGTGATTTGCACCCTTCGTCCAGGTAACTGCATACCTTCAAATGTTTTTTGAACACCATGCCGGCCTTATCAAATGCCTTACACTTACAGATTAATCAAATGTACATTGAAACATATAGTGAAATGCGTCGTAGGCATTAACAACCAACAGACCCAAAGATGTGCTGGGGACAGCCCACATGTATCACCACACATTCCGGCGACAACACAGCATGCCCACGTAGTTCAACAGAACAACACAGAACACAACAGGCAACAAAACAACAGCAAAACAAGCCCAGTTCCTTCCCTGCATCCATCTAGACACATGTTGTAAACAAAAGAAAGTCATCAGATGCTGGAAATCCAAGGCAACACACACAAAATGCTGGAGGAACTCAGCAGGTCAGGCAGAATCTACAGAAACTAGTAAACAGTCGACGTTTCAGGCCAGGATCCTTCTTCAGGACTGAGAAGGAAGGGGGAAGATGCCTGAAAGAGGCACCCACCGTTCATTTGGCTGATTAGGAAAGGAAGAAAGGAAGAACTACTCACTCATCCTCATCTTCTTCATCATCATCATCATCGTCATCGTCCTCTTCATCATCAGCGTCATCACCTTCGTCACTTTTAGTTTTAGCTTTTGTCGGCTTTTCCAACTTTGCAATTTTCTACAAACATAAAAGACAATTAGTTCAGGGCTGTCTGCTACTTCAAGGTGGCAATCTCTATTCAGTGGAGAATTTCCAGACTGATTCAGATTCAGATTAATTTAGTTACTGCTTGCACATCGAAACATACAGTGAAATGCACCACCAACACAACCTAACGATGTGCTGGGGGCAGCCCACAAATATCACCACACGTTCCGCTGTCAACATACCATATCCATCGTGTTCAGCAGGACACTGGCTAGTTAGTTAGGGTTTAGTAGGTTCAGTGAATACAAGATCAAACATTCCAAAGAACTGGCTTTCACAAATGGCAACGAGCCCCCTGCCTAAACCATTCTTCTCTTCCCAAGAATCTTTTGCAGTGATATCTAGGAGCTTTGATAGTGGATCTCCAGCAATCAAAACTGCCTTATACCATTATACCTAGAATATAGTGTAAAACTCTCAGATGTGTGTGTGTGTGTGTGTGTGTATATAGATATAGATATATATATATATCTAAGACTTTTGCACAGTTCTCTATTTGTCAATGTGGAGCAGACAGCAAGTTTGTAAATCCGGCTGGAAACAAAGGATATTGGGAATAGAGAGAGTGGTGCGCCACAGAAGGAGTGTGGGACAGAAGGCAGAGAAGGAAATGTCGGGATGGTGGCGGTTCGAATGCAGACATACCCAGCCCTGAGACACAAGACAAGGTAATTTGATTCCGAACAACTGGTTTATTGATGATTACAGAATATCTTCTAGTGCTTCCAGTTCTGTCCCCTCTCCCTTCTCTTTTTCCCAACCATGATTCCCCCCTCCCTGCCCCCTTCCCACTCTCAGTCCACAAAGGACACCAATATCAAAATCAAATTTCACTCACGTCATTAATTCTTTTTGCAGAAGTACAGTGAAAGACGTAAAATTGTGATAGTTCTGTGCAAAAGCCTTAGGCTCCCTGGCTATGTGGCTAAGGTGAGAAAAGGCCAGATGCGTTCAAAGTAAATTTATCATATACATATTTATCATGTACATATACGTTACCATATACTAGCATGAGATTCTTGTTCTTGCAGGCATTTACAGGAAAAAGAAAAAGAATATAATTTTACAAAAAACTATACCTTTTGAGTTCAAAAATCAAGAGGTTATGTTGCAACTTCATGAAATTCTGGTTAGACCACATCTGGAGTATTGTATACGGTTCTGGTCACTCCACTACAGGAAGGACGTTGAGGCTTCGGAGCGGGTGCAGAAGAGGTTCACCAGGATGCTGCCTGGTTTAGAGGGCATGTGTTATCATGAGAGGCTGGATAAACATGGGTTGTTTTCTCAGGACCAGCTGAGGCAGAGGGCAGATCTGATAGAGATCTACAAGCTTATGAGAGGCACAAATAGAGTAGACAGGGAGTACAGTATCTCTTCCCAGGGTTGAAATGTCTAATACCAGAGGGCATGCATTGAAGGTGAGAGGGGGTTGGCTCAGAGGGGGTGTGAAGGGTAAACTTTTTACTCAGAGAGTGGTGGATGCCTGGTATGGTGGTAGAGGCAAATACATTGGAGGCTTTTAAGAGACATTTAGGTAGGCACATGGATGTAAGGAAGACGGAGGGATATGGCCATGGTGTAGGTAGGAGGGATTAGTATTTGATTTTGATTTGCTTTTTAGCTGGTTCCGCACAACACGGTGGGCTGAATGGCCTGTTCCTCTGATGTACTGTTCTGTCTTTTGTACATAAATAAACACTGCCTGGCAAACATCAATGTGCAAAAGAAAAACTGTGCAAATAGAAATACTGAGAACATGAGTTTGAAAGTCATAGGATCAGTTCAGGTTGAGGTGAGTGAAATTATCCACACTGGTTCAGGACCCTGATGGTTGAAGGATAATAACTGTTCCTGAACCTGGTAGTGTGGGACCTAAGGCTTCTGAACCTCCTGCCTAAGTGTAGTACCAAGAAAGGGGTGTAACCTAGATGTTGGTGGTTCTTGATGATAGATGCTGCCTTCCGTTGGCAGCGCTCCCATATAAACGCACTCCAAGGTGGACAAGGCTTTGCTTGTGCTGGACTGGGCTGTAGCACTGCGATGAAATGCTTTGAGAAGCTGGCGAGGAACCATATCAACTCATGCCTGAAGAGCAACCTAGATTCACTCCAATTTGCTTAACAATACAACGGGTCCACAGCAGCTGCCATTTCACTGGCTCTTCACTCAACACTGGAACATCCAAACATTGACTACAACTCGGCATTCAATACTATCATCCCCTCAAAACTTAACAGTAAGCTTCAGGACCTTGGCCTCAGTACCTCCTCGTGCAAATGGATCCTCAATTTCCTCACTTGCAGACCCAGTCAGTTCGGATCAGCAATAATGTCTCCTCCATAATCTCCATTAGCACAAGGCTGTGTGCTTAGCCCCTGCTCTACGCACTTTACACTTATGACTGTGGGGCTAAACGCAGCTCCAATGCCATGTTCAAGTCTCCTGATGACACCACTGTCGTTGGCCAAATTGAAGGTGGTGATGAATCGGCACATCGGAGGGACGACTGAAAATCTGGCCGAATGGTGACACAACGACGACGTCTACAAGACCGAGGAGCTGCTTATTCACCACAGGAGGAGGTCCATGAGCCAATCCTTATTGGGGGAATCAGAGTTAAGAGGGTGGGCAGCTTTAAATTCCCTGGCGCTATCACTTCAGTGGATTGTCCAGGGCCCAGCACAGAAGTACTATTTCAAAGCAACACCTCTATTTTCTTAGAATTTTGTGAAGATTCATTATGCTATCTTAAATTTTGACAAACTTCAATATGCCAATACCCTTGAAAGGAAGAGCCTACAGAAAGACATGGATACAGCCCAGTAAATTTCTGGTAAAGCCTTCCCCACTACTGAGCACATCTACAAGGAGCACTGTCATAGGAAATATGCATCCATCATCCAAGACACCCCCCTCCCCACTATCCAGGCCTACAGTCTCTTCTCATTGCTGTCATCAGGAAGAAGGTATGCTACCTGCTTGTTAATGCAAGTATCTAATATGGGGTCTGAGTAAATTGTAGGCATGCAATGTTACCATGTCCCCATTGTTTCCGGTGTCAACGTAACATGTCCATGCAACACTAACCCTAACGCATATGTCTTTGGAATGTGGGAGGAAAGCTACAGGTTCCCGGGGAGAATGTACAAACTCCTTACAGGCAGTGGTGCAAATTGAATTGCCCTCAGTACAAATCCAGACCGTATTGGACGTTGATGCAAATGATGCACATTAGGACAATTAAAGATAATCTTCAAATCTTTAAATTCTTGATAAGCAAGATGAAAGATTAACAGGAAACATGAAAGGGAAATTACAATCAAATAAGGTTAAGGGGTTTAATAGCTTATCCTGCTCCTGACTCATCTGCTCTAATGCAGGTGTTCCCAACCTGGGGTCCGCGGACCTCTCAGTTAATGGGAGGGGACTGTGACATAGAAAAGGTTAAGAACCCCTGCTCTAATGTGGACTATCATTCCATCCATCAGAGAATTTCCCCATGTCTTGTTAATGGGCCTCAAACAACAGATATAAAACATGATCTCATAGTCAGCCACTCACTCTCAACTAATCTTTCCCCTTAAGAGTCTCAAAATGGGCAAGAAATCCACAGATGGTGGAAATCCAGAACAACAGACACAAAATGCTGCAGGAACTCAGCAGGTCAGACAGTATCAATGGAAGGGAATAAACAGTCAATACTTCAGACCAACACCCTTCATCAGGACTGGAAAGTAAGGGGGAAGGGGTTTTCTGGTAAGCAGTTTATCCCCAACAGGGAGACTGTGATAAGACAGAGATTTTGTTAACAAGTTGTTTAGTATGGCAGTGGTTTTCATGTTTAGCTAAACTTTTGTTTAAAGCTCAGAACAGCACTGAGAAAAACAACAGAGTTAATGAATATACACACACAATAGCTACTTTATAGAGTACACCTGCTCGTTAATGTAAATATCTAATCGATCACGTGGCAGCAACTCAATGCATAAAAGCATGCAGACATGGCCAAGAGGTTCAGTTGCTGTTTAGACCAAAGATCAGAATGGGGAAGAAGTGTGATCTGAGTGACTTTAAACATGGAATGATTGTTGGTGCCAGATGGGGAGGTTTGAGTAACTCAGAAGCTGCTGATCTCCTGGGACTTTCACACACAACCGTCCCTAGAGTTGACAGAGAATGGTGCAAAAGATAGCAAATAGTGAGTGAGTTCTGTGGGTGAAAATGCCTTGTTAAAGAGAGAGATTGGAGGAGAATGGCCAGACTGGCTCAAGCTGGCAGGAAGGCAACAGTAACTCAAATAACCACACGTTACAACAGTAGTGCACATAACAGCATCTCAGAATGCACAACAAGTCAAACTTAGAAGTATACGGGCTACAGCAGCAGAAAACCATGAATGTACACTCAATTGCCACTTTATCAAGTACAGGAGGTATCTAATAAAGTGGCTACTGAGTGTAAAGGAGCCCTCTTGCAGGGTTTTAACATAAAATGATGACGAATCCCTTCCGCTCACAGATGCTGCAATGCTACCAAGTTCTTCTAGCTTGGTGCTCTGGATTCCAGCATTTGCAGCCTCTCCTGTCTCTAAAGCTATTATGTGTGATTGGACTGCCGCAGTCGACTTCCCATCAGAACTAATTAATTGTACACTACACCTTTCAAAAATCAAACTTTAAGATGGCTGGACCAATTAAAATTCTGCTTTTGGCCACACAGCATGTAAAAAGTCCCCTCAGCCCAAATGGTCGGTGGCGCCCAAGATTCCCATCTGAACTAGACCTCAGTTCTTTGCACTATTTCTCATGTTCTCAGTATTATTTTTATCTTTTGCACTATTTGTCTCGCTTTGCAAATTAGTTGTCAGTCTTCATGTAGTTCTTCTTAAATTCTATATTTCTTTATTTTCTGTAAAACCCTGAAAAAAAATGAATCTCAAGGTACATGATAGCTTATACATATTTTGATAATAAATTTTATTTTGACTTTAATTTGTCCACATTTGGCCCATATTCCCTGAAACCTTTCCTATCCATGAACCTATCCAAGTACTATTAAATACTATTAATTTATCTGCCTCAACCGCTTTCTCTGGCAGCTCATACCCACCGCTCCCGGGTGGAAAAGTTTGTCCCCTCACGTTCGTATTAATCTCTCCCCTCTCAATTTAGAACTATTAAATTCCTGCCTCTCCAGACCTTCCCAGCCACCCGGCTTCACCTGTCGCCTTCTAGCTATCCTCCTTCCCCTCTGCCCACCTTATTCTGGCATCTCCTCTCCCTTTCCAGTCCTGATGAAAGGTCTCAGTGCAAAACATCAAACGTTTATTCATTCCCCTAGATGCCACCTGACATGCTGGATTTCTCCAGCATTTTGTGTGTATTACTTAAAACTGTGCCCCCTAGTGCCTGATTTCCCAAACCTGGGAAAAAGACTGTGTGCATTCACCCTATCGATACCCCTCGTGATTTCATACACTGTGCAGGTAGACAATGAAGTGCAAGATCAAGAAATCAGGGAATTGCAGAGGGCTGTGTGACAAATACACTTTTAAAGAGCTGACAAGGTGTCAGAGGCATAATGGGTAATATAGTATTTCTCTCCAGGGAATTCATGAAAGAACCTAAAAATGGACAATAAATCAGAGGCTTGAGTCACCACACAAATGGCCTTTCAAAAATTGAGCACTGTCGTGTTTCGCTATCAAGCACCTTGACCGAGCATTTGCTTCGGTGTAGGTATTGGAACTTGTGACCACGTGTATGAGTGGAAGGACTTGTAGGGACTGCTGTATGAAGCTGCAGGGTTCCTTCTCCATGCTCCCAGTACCTTTGCGGGTGGCGCTACGGGTGAAGATGGTATGCGCTTCACTGGCTCCTTCTTGGCGGGGGCTTTCACATGTTCGTCTTCAGATTCAGAATCCGATTCAGGCACACCTGTTAATGTCATAAGGTACAGCAATTAACAAAAGTAAATATCATCTGAGGAAAGTGCAGATGCTAGAACCTGGAGCAATAAATAAAACACAGGAGGAGCTCAGCAGTATGGGCAGTACCTGGGGAGGGAAATGGACAGTCGTCATTTCGGTCAAGACTATGCATCAGGATTCATAAAAGGTCCAGATGAAGGGCCGACCATCCATTTGCCTCCTCAGATGCTGCTGAGTTAATCCAGGGCTTTGTTTACAGCTAAATATTATCCGATATACATTTGCACTAACTATCCAGAAGGATGGGAAAGGGGCTTGTTTTGTTCTTGTTGCTGCTGCTTGTGTTGTTCTGTGAAAATTGCAGGCATGTTATATTGGCAGCGGAATGTGCAGCGACACTTGCAGGCTGCCCCCAGCGCATCCTTGGGTGTGTTGTTAATGCAAACACCTTCCACAGTATGCTCTACATGATAAATAAATCAGAATCTGAAGTCAGCATACAAGAACAACACAAGAATTGAGAGGTTATAGGGTCAACTGAGAAGTGATCTTGTATAGAACTTGAAAATCTAAGAACTTCATACATTTTCCCTGTACCCTTTCAATATTATTGACATCTTTCTTGTAGGTAGGTGCCCAAAACTGCACATACTCCAAATTTGGCCTCCCTAAAGCCTCATACAACTTTAGCATGACACCCCAACTGCTGTTCTAAATATTTGATTTATGAAACATTTTGCACCTTTCTTACTATTTAAAAGCTAGATGGTCAAAAATGGTCCATGTAGGTGCGACTAGACAATTGTCCGGCATATCAGGTTGCTGTATATCATAACAGCTTGGCTTTTACCATCATTCTCTTGGTACCAATAAGCAAGCTTCCTATGTATCTCACTCTGCAACTGAATCCTCACCTTCCTCATCAACAGACCAGTCAGTCTATATATGCAAAAACATCTCCTCAATATTAACACAGACACATCTCAAAGATGTGCCCACTGCTCTACTCTCCGTGTGGCTAGACACAACTGAAATACCATCTATAACTTTGCTGATGATACCACTGTTGTTAGTACAACCTCAGATGGAGATGCAGGGACTTAAAGGAGAAAGATCGTCTGGTTGAGCAGTGTTGCAACAAGAACTTCACACAGTGTCAAAGTGATTGTGAACTTCAGGAAGGGGAAATCGGGGGAACACACCCCAGTCCTCATTGAGGGGTCAGCAGTGGAAAGGGTAAGCACCTTCAAGTTCCTGGGTGTCAGCATCTCAGATGATCCATCCTGGACCCAACACATCAAAGGAATCAAGAAAAAGGGGGCATGCCAGCAGCTTTACTTCATTAGTTTGATGAATTTTGGTATGTTACTAAAGATTCTTACAAATTTCTGTTCATGTACAGCAGCATGCAAAAGTTTGGACACTCCAGACTTCTCTGTTACTGTGAATAGCTAAGCGAGTAAGATTATCTGATTCCCAAAAGGCATGAGGTTAAAGATAACACATTTCTTTAATATTTTAAGCAAAATTACATTTTTATTTCCATCTTTTAGTTTCAAAATAACAAAAAAGGAAAAGGGCCCGAAGCAAAAGTTTGCGCAACCTGCATGGTCAGTCATTCTTAATCTCCTTCCTGCTAACCTTATAATCTTCTATATTCCTATCATTACCTAGTTTTTTGAACCTTTCATAAGTTCTTCTTTTCTTCTTGACTAGATTTACAACAGCCTTTGTACACCATGGATCATACACCCTACCATCCTTTCCATGTCTCATTGGAACGTACCTACTCAGAACCCCACGCAAATATCCCCTGAACATTTGCCACATTTCTTCAGTACGTTTCCCTGAGAACATGTTTCCAATTTATGCTTCCAAGTTCCTGTCTGATAGCCTCATAGTTCCCCTTACTCCAATTAAACGCTTTCCTAACTTGTCTGTTCCTATCCCTCTCCAATGCTATAGTAAAGGAGATAGAATTGTGATCACTATCTCCAAAATGCTCTCCCACTGAGAGACCTGACACCTGACCAGGTTCATTTCCCAATACCAGATCAAGTACAGCCTCTCCTCTTGTAGGCCTATCTACATATTGTGTCAAGAAACCTTCCTGAACACATCTAACAAACTCTACCCCATCTAAGTCCCTCACTCTAGGGAGATGCCAATCAATATTTGGGAAATTAAAATCTCCCACCATGACAACCCTGTTATTATTACACCTTTCCACAATCTGTCTCCTTATCTGCTCCTCAATATCCCTGTTACTATTGGATGACCTATAAAAAACACCCAGTAGTTATTGACCCTTTTTTGTTCCTAACTTCCACCCACAGAGACTCTATAAACAACACATCCATGACTTCCTCCTTTTCTGCAGTCATGACACTATCTCTGATCTCTATCACCACCTCTTTAGCCTCCCAACCTGTCCTTTCTGAGACATCAAGAGCCTGGCACTTGAAGTAGCCATTCCTGCCCCTGCATCATCCAAGTCTCTGTAACGGCCACAACGTCATAGCTCCAAGTGCTGATCCACGCTCTACGCTCATCCGCTTTATTCATGATACTCCTCGCATTAGACACATCTCAAACCATCGGACTGAGTGTGTTCCTTCTCTATCACCTGCCTATCCTCCCTTTTGCACTGTCTCCAAACTTTCTCTATTTGTGTGCCAACCTCCCTTTCCTCTGTCACTTCAGTTCAGTTCCCACTGCCCAGCAATTGTAGTTTAAACTCTCCCCACAAGCCTTAGCAAACCTTCCCACCAGGATATTAGTCCCCCTCAGATTCAAGTGCAACCCATCCTATTTGTACAGGTCACACCTGCCCCAGAAGAGGTCCCAAAGATCCAGAAATCTGAATTCCTGTCCCCTGCTCCAATCCCTCACCCACACATTTATCTTTCACCTCATTCTATTCCTATACACACTGTCACGTGGAACAGGCATTTATTCCTGAGATTACTACCTTTGAGGTCCTGCTTCTCAACTTCTTTCCTAACTTCCTGTAGTCTTTTTTCAGGACCTCCTCCCTTTTCCTACCCATGTCATTGGTACCAATATGTACCATGACCTCTGGCTGTTCTCGTACACACTTCAAGATATCATGGATGCAATCAAAAACATCCCAGACCCTGGTACCTGGGAGGCAAACTACCATTGGCCTTTCTTTCCTGCATCTACAGAATCACCTATCTTCTTGCAGCCTTCTCCTGCTTTGTGGGCATTATTTATTTTAATTTTCAGAGTGCTAGGCAGCTGCTTAGAGGAGCCCATGGCCACTGATTGTTGGGACAAGGTTTGAGGAGTCCGGGTATTTATAAACTTGGCCTTTCCTAATGATGATTGTGAACAAGCCATAGCCCCAACAAGTTAATTAAGATGTGAGACCTTGGCAAAAGTTATCTGAGAGCTCAAATACCTTGGGGTGCCCAAACTTTTGCATGGTGCTCCTTTCCTTCCCCCCCTCCACTCTAAAATTGTACAAAACAAATACACTAATCTTGCTTAAAATATTGACAAGAATGTTTCACCTTTAACTTTATGACTTTTGGAGATCAATTCATCTTCTACTCACTTAACTAATTCACAGTAACAGAAATTTTGACCAAACATTTGCATGCCACTGTATAGTGGAAAATAATCTCACTGGTTACATTATTCTGACTGGCATGAAAGCACAAATACAGAGGATGATAAGAGGCTGCAGATTGCAGATTCAGCCAGTGCCATCACATGCATGACCTTCCCAACCATCAAGAAGCAATGCCTCAAGGAGGAAGCATCCATCATTAAGGGGGTCATGCCTTCTCATTACTGCCATCAGGGAGGAGGTACAAGAACCCGAAGACCCACACTCAATGACTGAGGAACAGCTTCATCCCCTCTGCCATCATATTTCTAAATGATCCATAATTGGCACCTCACTATTTTGTTCGATTTGCTCTTTAGATGTATGTGGTTGAAAGGATTTTAGCAGATACAAATTGATCATCACCTTTAGCTGATTTCAACACATTGAACCTTGCGTCCAAACGGTGTTTAGATCATGGGTTCCCAACCTTGCTTGGGTTGAGTTTTTCTCTAATTAGCAATTTGTCTGCAAACATTGTCACTGTATGAGGAGACATCATCAGTGCGTTGTTAGTTGCTCCTTGTCTGGTGATGAAACGTTTGCAAGTAAATTGTCAAGTTCAGAGAACAATTCAACCACCCGAGCTACAAATTTTCCAAATTGTTCCCAACCCTTATGATATGGACCAATACCATTAGCAAATGGTCCATGGATCTGAGGTTGGGAACCTCTGGTTTAGATTAAAAGTGGATAACTTATCAACACACAAACTCAATGTCTCACAGAGCTCTACGAAAAAACAAGACCGCCAGAATATGTAGTGCAATTGCATTTATTTGTGATAGGTGTAATACTTTATTTCAAAGGCAGTGCTTTCTTTAGCAGCATTCCAGTAGTTTGTCCCTGGAACACAGAAAGGCGAGATGAGAGAAAGGACACCCACCATCAATGCTGACAGTCCTGACGTTGGGACATTTGTCTTAGTTACACCACCAGATAGGTAGCCTGGAGCTGGCTCATTTGCTCAACCCCTTCTTTGAAATGGCTTACCCAGATGAGTGAAATAACCCTGAACATTAACTCCACGTGTAAAAGGTATTCCTAAAAAATTGTTCAATAAATAAGGAAGCAGAAAGTCCCATAAAAAAGTCGATTTTAAAACTTCCTTGCCACGTGCTTCTTGTGAGGCCCCTTACTGTGCACATTGCAACAGATCCATACTTCAGTGCATCAAAGCCCATCCCAGGCTTGTATCCAGATCCAATCGATGCTTCAAAATCTTTCAATGAAGCTTTCCCATTGCCCATCCTTGCAGGTGTTTCAGATCCTTCAGCTGATCTACATCCCCTTCCACCATGAGACACGTCACATTCATTATAAAGCTGATCAAGCTGGTGCTAAATTCTCCGGCATAGGGGCTAGAAATGGTAGATGCAACTGGGCCAAAGGATCCTCTTGTGGCTGCATCACATTCAGGCCAATCTGTAACCAGAAAACATGGCCATAGTTGTGAAGATATGAATATGATACACTATAACTCCATTAATCTCAGAAAAATACATGTGCTGACTTTACATATTATCCCTCAATAACACTTACCAAGATTATTCCCGATATGATCAATATCCCAGGAACCATTTCCCTCCAGGTTCTCCACAATACAATGTCTTCTTTGGGCACGGAGGTCTTGGTCCTGCATTTCTTCAAGCCTGGAGGTCGAATGAGAAGACTTTCATCCCAAATCACTCCGAGCTGGAATCTTAAGCATGTTTCCGGCGTAAAAGACCAAGGCGCAAATCCGTTGCATACACTAGCCACCCAACCAACCAAGTAATGGAAAGTCATTTGAAAGTCATCATAGAGGAAAAAATACAAGAATTTCTTCTTTTAAAAATAAATATTGATGCAATCATAACTGGTATGCAGACACTCACCGATGATATGCTCTCCACTGATGTAAACAGGACCAGAGCCACTCTTCAGGCGGAAACGGACAGGGGGAGACACCTCAAATCCACCCAGACCCATCTGGAAAAGACCCAGAATTCAGCATTTCAAATAAGGTACTCGTTAATTAGGATCTCATTATTAGTGCGAGACGTTGGCCCTCCAGCTAAAGCCACAGTAACATAGTGCCTGGTATATTGCGTCTTTCCATTATAAATACATACAAGCCACAAATGATTTTTTTCTGTAGCAATACAAACAATGTTCTGGAGGAACTCAGCAGGACAGGCAGCATCTATGGATGGGAATAAACAGTCAATGTTTCAGGCTGAGACCCTTCCATTGTACCAGTGACCCGGGTTTAATACCAGCTGCTGTCGGTAAGGAATCTGTACGTTCCCCGTGACTGCATTGCTTTGCTCTGGGTGTTCCGATTTCCTCCTATCGTCCAAAGACCTAATAGTTGGCAAGTTAATTGGCAATTGTAAACTGGCCTGTGATTAGGCTAGGATTAAATCAGGGACTGCTGGGCAGCATGGCTTAAAAGGCCGGAAGGTCCTACTCTGCACTGTTGCTTACTAAATTAAACTGTCTCCAATAACAAAAAGGAGCACAATTGTAAAGAGCTAACGTTTGTAAATTTCCAGAATGTATGAAATAAGGTAATCTGGGCTAAAGTTGGAACGTAATCAGAAATGAGTGGAAATAGCAAACAGTGAGGTCACTAGAACATACTGAATAAATTTGAAGTAAAATACACACAAAATTAAGTGTTAGATATTTGCAATACATAACTAAATACATAAAACAGTTATACTGCTCTGGCCTCTTTAGTTACTGTACTCTTTGCAAAAATCATTAGACATGCTAACAGGATATCCAGCTCTGAAACAGGCTAGATGGGCCAACCAGACCAACACTCATGCTCCAGTCAAGCTCCCTTTTCAGCTGTAGTGTCACAGAGAACTACAACACAAAAGCAAACCCTTCAGCCCATATAGTCTGTGCTAGCCTCTTTCTGTCTAGTCCCATCCACCCGCATCCAGACCAAAGCCCTCCATACCCTTTTATCCCTGTACCTATGCAATCTCCTCCGACGTGTTCCACTTGATTCCACATCTACCAGTTATGCTGGCAGTTCATTCCACACTCATCACCTTCCGAGTGAAGCTCCCCTCCGATTTCACTTAAACTTTTCACCTTCACTTTCAACCTACAACCTCTGGTTCTATTCTTACCCATGCTGAGGGGGAAAAGCCTGCCTGTATTCATCTATTTATATCACTCAGTTTTGTATCCCGTCATGAGATCTCTTGTCATTCTCCTGCACTCCAGGGAATAAAGTCCTAACTTATTCAAGTCCAAACAATATCATTGTAAATATTCTTGCACTCTTTCAAGCTTATTGATACATCATTCCTGTAGGTAGATGACCAGACCTGCAGACAAATGTCAGAGTAGTCCTCTCTTCCACGCAGCAGTGTGGAGGATCAGAGGGATCTTGGGGTCCAAGTCCATAGTACGAGATCTAGGTGTTCTTGTACATCAGTCAATGAAAGCAAGCAAGCAGGTACAGCAGGCAGTGAAGAAAGCTAATGGCATGCTGGCTTTTATAACAAGAGGAATTGAGTATAAGAGTAAAGAGGTCCTTCTGCAGCTGTACAGGGCCCTGGAGAGACCCCACCTGGAGTATTGTGTGCAGTTTTGGTCTCCAAATTTGAGGAAGGACATTCTTGTTATTGAGGGAGTGCAGCATAGGTTCACAAGGTTAATTCCCGGAATGGCGGGACTGTCATATGTTGAAAGATTGGAGCGACTGGGCTTGTATACACTGGAATTTAGAAGAATGAGAGGGGATCTGATTGAAACATATAATATTATTAAGGGATCGGACACGCTGGAGGCAGGAAGCATGTTCCCGCTGATGGGCGAGTCCAGAACTAGAGGCCACAGTTTAAGAATAAGGGGTAGGCCATTTAGAACAGAGATGAGGAAAAATTTTTTCACCCAGGGAGTGGTGGATATGTGAAATGCTCTGCCTCAGAAGGCAGTGGAGGACAAGTCTCTGGATGCATTCAAGAGAGTTAGATAGAACTCATAGATAGCAGGGTCAAGCGATATGGGGAGAGGGCAGGAACGGGGTACTGATTGTGTATGATCAGCCATGATCACAGTGAATAGTGGTGCTGGCTAGAAGGGCCGAATGGCCTACTCCTGCACCTATTGTCCATTGTCTCTATTGACACTCAAAGCTGCTGTACAGGTTAACTCTGTGGTTAAGAAGGCATACGGTGCATTAGCCTTCATCAATCGTAGGATTGAGTTTAGGAGCTGAGAGGTAATGTTGCAGCTATAAAGGACCCTAGTCAGACCCCATTCGGAGTACTGTGCTCAGTTTTAGTCGCCTCACTACAGGAAGGATGTGGAAGCCATAGAAAGGATGCAGAGGAGATTTACAAGGATGTTGCCTGGATTGGGGAGCATGCCTTACGAGAATAGGTTGAATGAACTCAGCCTTTTTTCATTGGAGCAATGGAGGATGAGGTGACCTGATAGATGTGTATAAAATGATGAGAGGCATTCATTGTGTGGACAGTCAGAGGCTTTTCCCAGGGCTGAAATGGCTAACACAAGAGGGCAATTTTAAGGTGCTTGGAAGTAGGTACAGAAGAGATGTCAGGGGTAAGTTGTGTTTTTTTTTTCCAAAAACGCAGAGAGTGGTGAGTGCTTGGAATGGGCTGCCAGCAACAGTGGCGGAGACGGATTCAATACGGTCTTTTAAGAGACTCCTGGAGAGGTACATGGAGCTCAGAAAAATAGAGGGTTTTGGCTAACCCTAGGTAATTTCTAAGGTAAGGATGTGTTTGGCACAGCTTTGTGGGCTGAAGGGTCTGTACTGTGCTGGAGGTTCTCTGTTTCTGTTTGCCTTCCTCCTCATTTGCTAGTTCAACTTTCTCTTTACTTGCCCACTATTACTGCCTCTGGGATCTCAGGACAAAATGCCTTTGGAGTCAATGAAGTACTTTAGAAGTACACTAATTGCTTTAATGTAGGGAAACAGCAGTCCTAAAGAGAACTAAATAACAAGCAGCAATTATGGTATTTGTTGCAAGTTCAGCACTGGCTAGGATTGTGTATGACATCTTCCATTCATCTCACACAGAACGCTACAACACCCTACAGGCCTTTTGGCCCATGAAATGGTGCTGACCTTTTAACCAATCGGAGGCTACATCCACACTACGCCAGATAAGTCCGTAACCGAAGCTTTTTCTCTTCATTTTTACCCTCCGTCCACACTAAAACCGCGTTTTCATCCCCCGAAACCGGAGCTTTTCAGAAACGCTTTCCCGGGTATTTTTGAAAATGCTGCTCGGGCAGATCAGTGTGGATGGGGTAACCGGAGAAATCTGAAAGCGCTATCAGACGGCAGCGCGCCATTTCACTGTTTTCTTGAATGCAACCAAACAATTTCAGAACAGACGGCAATGAGACTGAAGCCAGAAGAGTTAGAAATGTACTCACCAAATACTTTGACCCATAACTTTCTGAACAAATAAGTATACTCACTTTGCCCTGTTTTCTGTCCTTGCTCGTACGAAGGTGGTTTACCTATTTATGTAAGTACTTCCCTGACAATAGATGTGTAACAGACTAATGTAACATTGTATGGAAATACAAGATAACACTGATGCAGACATGTTTTGTACATTTAACAAAGTGCTTTATTAATGCAACAGAGCTAGTCAGTTTTTCAATGTTTGTCATCAGCCGGGTCAATCTGTCTGTGAACTCCCTGTTGGTTACCGCTGTACGCTCCAGTATTTGATTTTTTAAAAGTTTTAAGTTCTCCTGCGCGAGAGCCTACAGCTGTCCGTCGTTTTAAGTCTTTCTAGTCTGTAACTGCGACATCAAACATATCGCTTGTTTTTGGTAGATGTGTCCTGCGCCTGCGCAGGAGGAGGAGATTTGCTGAAATCTCCGTCTCAATGTGGATAGAGATATTTTCAAAAACGCATAGTGTGGACGCCTATTGTTTTTACGCGAAACTAGCGTTTTCAAAATTATTCAGTCTAGTGTGGATGTAGCCCAAGATCAATCTAACTCTTCCCTCCTGTACAAGCATCCATTCTAAATGACCCTTAAGTGTTCATAATGTACCTGTTTCTACCACCACTCTTGACAGGCTTACTGTTAGAACAATTTTTGGGCTTAGCACATTTACGTTTAGCAAATGACTTTGGCTACCAGTATTCACATCTGAACATGTATTGTGGATTTAATTTAGAGTAAAGCTCTTGACAATGGGTCCTAAAAGCTGTGAATCTCAGACCAGACAACACTGATTAAAATTCAATTGGATGTCTGCGATGAGTGTGTGAATACGGAGACATGAAGTTTCTGAGTAGTTTCAAAGAGAGCGTTGTCCATACTGTACTTTGTAAATATGGAACTGTCCTTCGAAGTTTAGCACATAAACTAGAGCCCCATGTTGGGCCAGCGAGACCTGTTGACTGAAAATGTCTCCGTCTGATGCCTGCCGTACCTTGATTTGTCGAATAAAGAAGCTGCTTTGAATCTACCAGAACTTTTCTCCAGTGACTTCACTCATGCAATACCACCACTCTATAAAAACCTACCTCTGACATCCCTCCAATACTTTCCTCCAATCACCTCAAAACTAAGCCCTCTCATATTATCCATTTCCTCCCTGGGAGAACGTCTCTGGCTATGCACTTGATCTATCCCTCTTATAATCTTGTACAGCTCTATCAAGTTCTCTCTCATTCTCCTTCACTCCAAAGAGAAAAGCCCTAGTTCACTCCACCTTACTTCATAAGATGCCTGCTCCATTCTAGGCACCATCCTGGTAAACGTCCTCTGCATCTCTCTAAAACTTCCATACGCCGCCTATAATGAGGCACTCAGCACTGAACACAACATTCCAGGATTTTATCGAACTGCTATATTACCTCAAGGTTCTTGAACTCAGTCCTCCGATTAATAACTGCCAACACAGAGTCAATGTGTGCAGCAACTTTGAAGAGGATCTCTTGCAAACACCTGAACAATTAATTGCCCAGCCACAACCATGCGGTATTCTGTAACACAGAACAGCACAGGAACAGGCCACTCAGCCCACAAAGCCTGCGCCAAGCATGAAGACATATTAAACTAATCTCTTCTTCTGCACATGGTCCAGATCCCTCCATTCCCTGCACATTCCTGAATGTTCTGTTATATCAGCTTCCACTACCACCCCCACACCTGGCAGCACATTCTAAGCACCTGTAGGTTGTGTAAAAGTGAAAGCACTGAGCTATCAGTGGTAGGAGCTATCAGCAGAGGTAGGAAACGAACCCAAACCTCTGAACTGACTCGGGCAAAAGCCAGGAATACTCTATACTTTCTACGTAGCCGTTTCTCACCCGAGCAGACCCTAACACTAACTTTCCATCAACTTTAAACATAACAAATCATATACTGAGATGCAATGGGTCAAATGGCCTAATTCTGCTCCCATGTCTTATTGCCTTATGTATATATAGTAAAATCTGATCTCACACACATACACAAACATAAATATATACATATATCAGAAGGCCACTTACAGTAGTTAGAACGGACGGCTTCAGAGAAGTCAAGGGCATTTTGATCAATTTCCCATTTGCACTCATGGCTTCCAGTTCAATAACATGCAGCTCGTCCTTTGTGTTAGGCCCCACACACACCTGTCAAAATGAAATAAGAGTAACAAAGCTTCCAAAAGCAATTTGAAAGTATTTGTTAAATCAAATTCATCTATCATCAGGGACTATTACCACTCAGGTCATGATCTCTTCTCGCTGTTGCCATAAGGTAGGTGGTACAAGAGCCTCAGGAAACACACCACCAGGTTCAAAAATGGCTATTACCTCTCTTAAACCAGAGGGGAGACCTTCACTTGACCCATCATTAGCATGTTCCCACAACCTATGGACTCACTTTCAAGATCTCTTCATCTCATGTTCTCAATATTTATTATTAATTTTTTTTGTATTTGCATGTTTGGTTATCTTCTGCACTCTAGTTGAACACCCACGTTGAGCGACCATTCATTGGTTCCGTTATGTTTATCATTCTATTATGGATTTAACGAGTAGGCCCACAAGAAATCAGGATTGTACACATACGAGAAAATCTGAAGATGCTGGAAATCCAAGTAATGCACACAAAATGCTGGAGGAACTCAGGAGGTTAGGCAGTAACTAGGGAAACGAGTAAACAGCTGATGTTTCGGGCTGAGACCTTTCATCAGGACAGGAAAAGAAGATGAGAAGTCAAAGCAAGAAGGTGGGGGAAGGTGGGAACCTGACCTGCTGGGTTCCTCCAGCACTTTGTGTCTGTTGCTCAGGGTTGTATATGGCGATATATATGTATTTTGATAATAAATTTACTTTACTTTGAATATTCCTTGAGCTTCACCCTTTAAACTGAAGGGGCAAGAAATGCTCCAGTCACAAGTTCAAACAGGCTAAACCTCCGCACGTTTGAAGGCTGATCTGCTATCTGAAGCGCCATCTGGTGGCATCAGTAAGTTACAACAGAAACAGAAAAGGAGTTAAAAGTGTTGCTAAACTGTACTGATCAGGGTTGTGCCATTTGGCTCAAGAACCGAATGATTGAAGGGAAGCAGCTGTTCTTGAACCTGGTGCTGTGGGACTTCAGGCTTCTGTACTCCCTGCCCAATAGTAACTGCAAGAAGAGTACCCAGATGATGTTCCATGGTAAATAAATTTAGAAAACGATTCTGTGAGAAGTTCACACAAAATGCTGGAGGAACTCAGCAGGCCAGGCAGCATCAATGTTAAAAAGTACAGTTGACATTTCAGGCCGAAATCCTTCGGCAGGACTGGAGAAAAAAGGCTGAAGAGTAGACTTAAAAGGTGGGGAGAGGGGAGAGAAAAACACCTGGTGATAGGTGAAACCTGGAGGGGGAGGAATGAAGTAAAGAGCGGGTAAGCACCAGAGAGAGGTGATGGATGGACATGGAGATAAGGTGAGAGAGGGGGAAGGGTGGGGAGGGGAAGAAATCATTGTTCATTCCATCAGGTTGGAGGCTACAGCACAGAATCATGTCCTTTGGCCCATCTAGTCCGTGCCAAACTATTATTCTGCTTAGTCCCATTGACCTGCAACATATCCCTCCATATCCCTAATCTGCCTAAACTAATAACACAAATAATTGTACTTTTCATGTCTTTATTGAACACATTGTTTATTCATTCACAGTCCAGGCCAGAAAAAGTATGCGAACCCTTGTATTTAATAATTGGTAGAACCTCTTTTTGCAGCAATAACCTCCACAAAACATTCCCTGTAGCTGCTGACCAGACTCACACAATACTAAGGAGGCATTTTAGACCATCCCTCCATACAAAAGAATTGAATTGAATTTATTTCTTACATCCTTCACATTCACGAGGGCTAAAAATCTTTGTTACATCTCCGTCTGAATGTGCAATGTAGAAATTTGCAATAAGTTGTATGTACACCAAGATGTACAACTTATCAGTGTGGATTGATCAGCTTGATGGCCTGGTGTAAAAAGCTGTCTCGTAGCCTGTTGTTCCTGGCTTTAATGCTGCAGTATTGGTTCCGGATGGTAGCAGCTGGAAAGGTTTGTGGTTGTGGTGACTTTGGGCTCTTTATACGTACCTGTCATTGTAAATCTCCTGAATAGTGGCAAGTTCACAGCCACAGATTCACTGTGCCCTCTTCACGTCATGCCACATCTCATTTGAATTAAGATCTGGACTCTGACTTGGCCATTCCAAAACACAAATGTTCTTTTTAAACTACTCTGTTGTTAACATACTCTTGTGTTTCAGATCATTGTTCTGTTACATCATCCAACCTCTATTAAGCTTCAGGTGACAGATCACTACCCTGACATTCTGTAAAATGTCTTTACACAATTTTGAATTCATTGTTCCCTCAATGATTACAAGCTGTCCAGGCCCTGAGGCAGCAAAGCAGCCCCAAACCATGATGCTCCTTCCACCATGCTTCACAGTTGAGATGAGGTTTTGGTGCGTGCCCCTTTTCCTCCAAACATAGCAATGTGCATTTGTCAAAAAGTTCAACTTCTGTCTCATCTGTCCACAGAACATTGCCTCAGAAGCACTGTAAAACATTCAGATGGTCTTTTGCAAACTTGAGATACACAGCAATGTTTTTTTTTAAAAAAAGAGAGCAATGGTTTCCTCTGTGGTGTCCTTCCACAAACATCATTCTTGTTCAGTGTTTTTCTTAAGAGTGGACAAAAGGTCAGAGACTTTAAAAGTTCTAGAAATTTCTGCAGGTCTTTTGCTTGGGTTCTTTTTAACCTCCTTCAGCACTACACGCTGTGCTCTTGGTGTGATCTTTGCAGGACACCCACACTAAGGGAGAGTAGCAACAGTACTGAATTTCCTCCATTTGTAGACAATTTCTCTTACTGTGGACTGATGAACACTCAGGTCTTTAGAAATGTTATTTATAGCCTCTTCCAGCTTTATGCATCTCTACAATTCTTCGACTAAAGTCCTCTGAAAGTTGTTTTGATCGAGGCATGGTACACGTAACAGATCTTTCTTGAGAAGAGCAGGCTCTGTCAATAATCAGACTATGCGTCTTTTACACGGGGCAGGACACCTCTACAACCCCCGCTTCCAATCTCAACTCATTGATCAGAACATCTGACTCCAAATAACTTTTGTAGAAACCATTCACATAATTTTTGAACTTAGTCTGAGTTTGCTTAAATGGTGTACTCAGTATTGACGAGAAGTACAATTGTTTGTTAGTTTAGGCAGACTGTCTTTCTGTGACTTAGATGAAGATGAGACCACATTTTATGAGTAATTAATGCAGAAAACCAGGTAATTGCAAAGGGTTCACAAACATTCTTCTGTAGATTGGGAAAATCAGGTTAGGACAGGTCTTACATGGTGAGGACACTGAGGAGTACAGGAGGATAAAGGGATCTGGGAATACAGGTCCACAATTCATTGAAAAAGGTAGCACAAATAGGTTGAGCCATAAAGAAAGCGTTTGGCAAATTGGCCTTCATAAATCAAAGTACTGAGTACAGGAGATAGGATGTTATGTTATATTGAAGTTTTATAAGACACTGGTGAGGTCTAATTTAGAATATTGTGTGCAGTTTTGGACATCTACCTAGAGGAAAGATGTAAATAAGTACAGAAAAAGTTTACAAGGAAGTTGCTAGGACTGGAAGACCTGAGTTATAAGGAAAGTCTGAATAGGACAGGACTTCATGCCTTGGAATGTCGAAGATTGAGGGGAGATTTGATAGAGATATACAAATGTATGAGGAGCATAAATAGGTCAAATGTAAGCAAGCTTTTTCCACTGAGGTTGGGTGGGACTACATCTAGAGGTCATTGTTTAAGCTTGAAAGGTGAAAAGTTTAAGGGGAAATTTCTTCACTCAGAGGGCAGTGAGAGTGTGGAATGAGCTGCTGGTGCACGTGCTCGATTTCAACGTTTAAGTAGTTAGATAGGTACATGTATAGCGAGGTATGGAGGGTTATGGTTCGACTGCAAATCGATGGGACGAGGCAAATGGGTCAGGAAGGACTAGATGGGCTGGATGGCCTGTTTCTGTGCTGTACTTTATGATTCAATACAAGGAGTTAAAAAAAAGACGAGTAGATATTGGACCACTACAAATGGGCAAGGGCGACAAAGAGATAGCAGACAAACTCATAAGTATTTTGTGTGAGTCTTCACTGTGGAAGACACTAGCACGACACTGGAAATTGGAGAGTGTCAGGGTGCAGATCTAATTACTGTTGCTATTACTAAGGAGAGGGTGCTTGGGAAGCTGAACAGACTAAGTCACCTGAACCAAATGGACAGGGTTCTTGAAGAAGTAGCTGAAGAGATTGTGGAGGCATTAGTAATGACCGTTTAACAATCATGAGATTCTGAAAAGGTTCCTGAGTACTGGAAAATTGCTAATGTCACTCCACTTGTCAAGGAAACAGGCAGAAGAAAGGAAATTATAGGCCAGTAAGTCTGACTTCAGTGGTTGGGAAGGTTATTAAGGACGAGGTTTCAGGCTACTTTGAGGCACATGATGAAATCGCCACAGTTTTCCACAGGAGAAATGTTGCACAACAAATCTGTTGGAATTCTTTAAGGAGATAGAAGGATAAACAGAGCAGAGTCAATGGATGCTCTTTCTTTGGATTTTCAGAGGGCCTTTGACAAGGTGCCACACACAAGGCTGCTTGACAAAATAAGATCCCACGGTATTACAGAAAAGGTACCAGAATGGATATATGATTGGCTGACTAGCAGAAGGCAAAGAATGGGAATGAAGAGGGCCTTTTCTGGTATCTGCCTGACGAGCGACGAGCTGCAGGGGGTTGGCGTTGGGTCCGCTTCTTTTCACGTTGAATGTCAAATGATTTGGATAAATGAATAGAAACACAGAAAATAGGTGCAGGAGTAGGACATTCAGCCCTTCGAGCCTGCACCGCCATTCAGTATGATCATAGCTGATCATCCAACTCAGAACCCTGTACCTGCTTTCTCTCCATACCCCCTGATCCCTTTAGCCACAAAGGCCATATCTAACTTCCTCTTAAATATCGCCAATGAACTGGTAGAGATTTCCACAGATTCACCACTCTCTGTGTGAATAAGGTTTTCCTCATCTCGGTCCTAAAAGGCTTCCCCTTTATCTTTAAACTGTGACCCCTCGTTCTGGACTTCCCCAACATCAGAAACAATCTTCCTGCATCTAGCCTGTCCAATCCCCTTAGAATTTTATACATTTCAATAAGATCCCCCCTCAGTCTTCTAAATTCCAGTGAGTATAAGCCCAGTTGATCCAGTCTTTCTTCATATGGAAGTCCTGCCATCCCAGGAATCAATCTGGTGAACCTTCTCTGTACTCCCTCTATGGCAAGAATGTCCTTCCTCACATTAGGGGACCAAAACTGCACACAATACTCCAAACAACACCAGCATTTTGTGTGTGTTGTTTGAATTTCTAGCATCTGCAGATTTCCTTGTGTTCACACAATACTCCAGGTGTGGTCTCACCAAGGCCTTGTACAACTGCAGTAGAACCTCCCTGCTCCTGTACTCGAACCCTCTTTTTCACCACCTGCTGTACCTGCATGCCCACTTTCATGACTGGTATACAATGACACCCAGGTCTCGTTGCATCTCCCCTTTTCCTAATCGGCCACCATTCAGATAATAATCTATTTTCCTGTTCTTGCCACCAAAGTGGATAACCTCACATTAATCCACATTTAATTGCATCTGCCATGAATTTGCCCACTCACCTAACCTATTCAAGTCACCCTACATCCTCTTAGCATCCTCCTCACAGCTAACACTGCCGCCCAGCTTCGTATCATCCGCAAACTTGGAGATGCAACATTTAATTCCCTCGTCTAAATCATTAATATATATTGTAAACAACTGGGGTCCCAGCACTGAGCCTTGCGGTACCCCACTAGTCACTACCTGCCATTCTGAAAAGGTCCCGTTTACTCCCACTCTTTGCTTCCTTTCACCCAGCCAATTTTCTATTCACATCAATACTATACCCCCAATACCGTGTGCTTTAAGTTTGCACACTAATCTCCTGTATGGGACCTTGTCAAAAGCCTTTTGAAAATCTAAATATACCACATCCACTGGCTCTCCCCTATCCACTCTACTAGTTACATCCTCAAAAAAATTTATAAGATTCGTCAGACATGATTTTCCTTTCACAAATCCATGCTGACTTTGTCCAATGATTTCACCACTTTCCAAATGTTCTGTTATCACATCTTTGATAACCGACTCTAGCATTTTCCCCACCACCGATGTCAGACTAACCGGTCTGTAATTCCCCGGTTTCTCTCTCCCTCCTTTTTTAAAAAGTGGGGTTACATTAGCCACCCTCCAATCCTCAGGAACTAATCAAGAATCTAAAGAGTTTTGAAAAATCATCACTAATGCATCCACTATTTCTTGGGCTACTTCCTTAAGCACTCTGTGATGCAGACCCTCTGGCCCTGGTGATTTATCAGCCTTTAAGCCCTTCAATTTACCTAACACCACTTCCCTACTAACATGTATTTCCCTCAGTTCCTCCATCTCACTAGACCCTCGGTCCCCTACTATTTCCAGAAGATTATTTATGTCCTCCTTAGTGAAGACAGAACCAAAGTAGTTATTCAATTGGTCTGCCATGTCCTTGTTCCCCATGATCAATTCACTTGTTTCTGACTGTAAGGGACCTACGTTTGTCTTAACCAATCTTTTTCTTTTCACATATCTATAAAAGCTTTTATAGTCAGTTTTTATGTTCCCTGCCAGCTTTCTCTCATAATCTTTTCCCCCTTTCCTAATTAAGTCCTTTGTCTTCCTCTGCTGGACTCCCAGTCCTCAGGTGTGCCACTTTTTCTGGCTAATTTGTATGTTTCTTCTTTGGAATTGATACTATCCCTAATTTCCCTTGTCAGCCATGGGTGCACTACCTTCCCTGGTTTATTCTTTTGCCAAACTGGGATGAACAATTGTTGTAGTTCATCCATGCGATCTTTAAATGCTTGCTATTGTATATCCACTGTCAACCCTTTAAGTATCATTTGCCAGTCTATCTTAGCTAATTCACATCTCATACCTTCAAAGTTACCCTTCTTTAAGTTCAGAACATTTGTTTCTGAATTGCTCACTCTCCATCTTAATGAAGAATTCCACCATATTATGGTCACTCTTATCTAAGGGGCCTCACATGACAAGATTGCTAACTAACCCTTCCTTATTGCTGAATACCCAGTCTATAATGGCCTGCTCTCTAGTTGGTTCCTCAACATGTTGGTTCAGAAAACCATCCCGCATACATTCCAAGAAATCCTCTTCCTCAGCACCCTTACCCATTTGATTCACCCAATCTATATGTAGATTGAAGTCACCGATTATAACTACTGTTCCTTTATTGCACGCATTTCTAATTCCCTGTTTAATGCCATCCCCAACTTCACTACTATTGTTAGGTGGCCTGTATACAACTCCCACCAGCGTTTTCTGCCCCTTAGTGTTATGCAGCTCTACCCATATCGATTCCACATCCTCCAGGCTAATGTCCTTCTTTTCTATTGCGTTAATCTCCTCTCTAACCAGCAACGCTACCCCACCTCCTTTTCTTTCCTGTCTATCAATCCTGAATATTGAATATCCCTGGATGTTGAGCTCCCATCCTTGGTCACCCTGGAGACATGTCTCTGTGATCCCAACTATATCATATTTATTAATAACTATCTGCACATTCAATTCATCCACCTTGTTACGAATGCTCCTCGCATTGACACACAAAGCCTTCAGGCTTGTTTTTACAACACTCTTAGCCCTTATACAATTATGTTGAAAAGTGGCCCTTTTTGATTTTTGCCCTGGATTTGTCTGCCTGCCACTTTTACTTTTCACCTTACTACTTTTTGCGTCTACCCTCATTTTACACCCCTCTGTCTCTCTGCACTTGTTCCCATCCCCCCTGCCACATTAGTTTAAATCCTCCTGAACAAAAGTAGCAAACGCTCCACCTAGGACAGAATTGATGGCTTTGTGACCATGTTTGTAAAGGATATAAAGACAGGTGGAAAGGCAAGTAGAGATGAGGAAGCAGAGTGCCTGCAGAAAGAATTGGACAGATTGGAGGAATGAGCAAAGTAATAACAGATGGAACATAATGTACATAGTCATGTATTTTGGCAGAAGGAATAGTCTATTCTATAAATAGGGAGAACATTCAAATTAATCAGATGCAGAGGGATTTGGGAGTCCTCATGTAGGATTTACTTGCAGGTTATTTGACGGCAAGGGCTAGAATAGAAAAGCAAGGATACAATACCAAGGCTTTCTAAGACATCGGTTAGACCACACTTGGAGTACTGAAAGCAGGAATGGGCCTCTGATCTATGAAAGGATGTACTGGCATCAGAGAGCCCAGAGGAGATTTACAAGAATTAACCCAGGAACAAAAGGTTTAATATACGAGGGGCATTTGATGGCTCTGGGCCTGTACTTGCTGGAGTTTAGAATGGGTTGGGGTGGGAAGGGGATCTCACTGAAGCCTAACAAATAGTGAAAGGTCTGGATAGAGTAGATGTTTCCTATAGTTGGGGGGGGGGGGGGGGGGGGGGAGTCACGACCAGTGGACACAACCTCAGAATTGAAGGCATCCATTTAGAACAGATAATGAAAATTTTCTTTAACCAAAGGGTGGTGAATCTGTGGAATTCATTGCCACACATAGCTATGGAGGCCAAGTCACAGAATCAGAATCAGGTTTATTATCACCAGCATGTGTCGTGAAATTTGTTAACTTAGCAGCAACAGTTCAATGCAATACTTTAGTGTTATGTGTGATGAGAAAACCAGATGGAGATGGGGTCCAGAGTTGACCCCCTGCGAACTATGCTGCTAACGAGAGAGAGAGATGAAGACATCCTGCTGCAGATGGGAGAAAGAGACAAAGATTAAAGCTATGGCTCCATGGATGATTTAGTATTATGGCTTCTTCGCTAACTGTTGACTTTAACGCCAAGGACGTTTGGCCTGTTTGCGTGGATCCCTGCTGACACAGCAGAGTGATGCCAGATGCCTGCTGAGACAGGAGGGAGTGGACATAGTCAGTTGATGGATGGCTGGTACCACGGCAGGGGAGATAAAAGACAAGTCTGCTGAGACACCGGCAGACACGCCACGGGACACTGAAAGAGTGTTGTGCACCCACAGGAAGGTGGGGGCTTGGAGGATCGATTCAGGGGAATTGGTCAGAGGCTCACAGTGTGTGAAACCAGGCCGGTGGGGGGTTGTGTGTGTGTGTCCACCCATGCTCGGGTGAAGAGTCCACCGCTGAAGAACGGTCTGGCTTGGAACGGAGGGGTCATCATTGATGACCACAACGGTACAAGAAGACAACAGAAGGTTTACCTGCTGCAGCTGCACACATCTTGCTCACTCTCTCTCTCCCCAACATCACAACAGCAACTACCTCAACGTACACTGAACTCTGCATTATCTTAAGACTATTTATTTACCCCTAGACTATGATAGAGCTTGGTTTTGATTCTTATTCCTACACTTCTGTATTTATCATTGCTAACCTGTTTTATATGTATCTTTGTATTTTTGATACTGTATTACTTAGTTTACTAACAAACAACTTTAGTTACAGTATCACCAGACTCCAACGTATCCTTCCATTTCTGTTGATTTGGTAACCCGGTCACGGGGTATGTGACAACAGAAGAAAAAAATAAGTAGATCAATTACAGTAAGTACATGTGCATTTCAGATTAATAGTGTAAAAACAGATGTAATGTATATTATATAAAAAGGTGAGTAGTGTTCATGGGTTCAATGTCCATTTAGGAATCAAATGGTAGAAGGGAAGAAACTGTTCCTGAATCACTGAGTGTGTGCCTTCGTGCTTCTGTACCTCCTTCCTGATGGCAACAACAAGAGGGCATGTCGTTGGTGATGGGGGTCCTTTATAATGGATGTAGTCTTTTGTGGGGCTGCTCCTTGAAGATGTCTTGGACACTATAGAGGCTAGGACCCAAGATGGAGCTAACTAATCTTACAACTTTCTGTAGTTCCTTTTGATCCTATAGAGTAGCTCCCCCACACCAGACAGTGATGCAGCCCGTCAGAATACTTTTTACGGAACATCTATAGAAGTTTTAGTGTTTTAAGTGACAAACCAAATCTCTTCAAACTCCAAATGAAATTTGTAGCTCTATTGATATGTTGGGTCCAGGTTCGATCCTCAGAGATATTGACACACAGGAACTTAACATTCCTCACTCTCACCACTTCCGAGGGGACTGGTATGTGTTCTCTCATTTTACCCTTTCTGAAGTCCACAATCAGCTCTTTGGTCTTACTGACAAGGTTGTCGTTGCAACACCACTCAACTAGCTGATATATCTCACTCCTGCATGCCCTCTCACCTCCACCTGAGATTTAACCAACAATAGTTTTATCATCAGCAAATTTATAGATGGTATTTGTGCTACATCTAGCTACTGTTATGGATAGAGAGGGAGTAGAGAAATGGGCTAAGCACACACCTGAGGTGTGCCAGTGTTGATCACTGGAGTTGTGAGATATTATCACCAATCCACACAGATTGCCATCTTCAGGTTAGGAAGTCAAAGATCCAATTGCAGGAGGGAGCTACAGAGGCCCAAGTTCTGTAGCTTATTGATCAGGACTCTGGGAATGATCATGTTAAACACTGAGCTATGGTCAATGAACCCTTCATCAGGATGAAGGGTTTCGGCCCGAAACTTCGTCACTACCTCCTCCCATAGATGCTGTTTGGCCTGCTGAGTTCTGCCAGCATTGTGTTTTTATTTATTTCCAGCATCTGCAGATTCACTCGTGTTGATTCTGACCTAGGTGTTTGTATTGTCCAGATGATCCAAGGCTGTTTGAAGAGCCATTGAGATCTTGTCTGCCATAGACTTATTGTGGTGATAAGAAAATTGCAATGGGTCCAGGTCCTTGCTGAGCAGTTCACTCTAGCTTTGACCAACCTCTCAAAGCATTTCATCACCATAAATGTGAATGCTGCTGGTTGATTGTCATTAAGGCAACTCACAATACTCTTCTTAGGCACTGGTATAATTGTTGCCTTTTTGAAGCAGGTGAGAACTTCCAACCATAGTAGCAAGAGATTGAAAATGTCCTTGAATATTCCCACCAGTACCCCATCAGGGTCTGTCACCTTGCGAGGGTTCATTCGCCTTAAAGGCAGTCTGACATCAGCCTCTGAGACAGAGATCACAGGGTCACTGGGTACAGCAGGGATCCTCACAGTTGTAGTTATGTTCTCCCTTTCAAAGTGGGCATAGAAGGCGTTGAGTTCAACTGGTAGTGAAGCATCACTGCCATTCATGCTATAGGGTATTGCTTTGTAGGAAGTAATGTCCTGCAAACTCTGCCAGAGTTGACATGCATCTGATGTTGTCTTCAACTTTGCTTGGAATTCTTTCTTCACTCTTGAAATAACCCTTCACAAGTCAAACCTAGTTTTCTTGTAAAGACCTGGGTCACCAGCCTTAATTGCTACAAATCTAGCCCTCAACACACGACAGACCTCCTGATTCATCAATGGCTTTTGGTTTGGTAATGTACAGCAAGTTTTCATAAGCATGCATGAATATTTTTAAGTATATTTAAGGCGGAGGTTGATAGGTTTGTGATTAATCAGGGCATCAAAGATTACTAAGAGAGGCAGGAGAACAGGGTTAAGATAGATAATAAATCACCCATGATGGAATAGCAGAGCAAACTTGACAGGCCGAATGGCCCAATTCTGTTCATTATGTCTTATGGTCGAATTTGTAGTATTTTTTATTATTTTATATTGCAATGTACAGCTGTGGCAAAACAACAAATTTCATGACAGGTGCCATTGATATTAACCCTCATTCTGATTCTGAAAACATTTCCTAGTGAAGCATGCAGAGAAACAAGCGGCATTTTGGAGACCCAAAGAGCAAAGGAAGGATGAGTAACAGGTTAGTCTCAGCAACACTTTCACTGGACCAATACTATGCAAAATTACAGCAGAATGAAAGCACCCATAGCAGATTCATACTGAAATCCCACAACTTTTGTCCATTGGGGATGAAGTGGAGACTTTGAACTATTCACTGAGAAGGGAGGACTTAAAGACTGACAGTTAATGAGTCTGCATGGGTCCCATCAGAAAGAAGATACAAAATCCCAATAGTATGTATCACAAGCTTATAAGACTGTACAATAAGTTGGACTTTTGACTCCGCCTACCTCATTGAGACCTTGTACCATACTGTCTGTCTGCCCTGCACTCTAACTGTAACAATTTATTCTGCCCTTGTTTTGCCTGATCTGACCTCAATGCACTGTTGTAATGAATTGATTTACATTCAGTGACCAGTTTATTAGATACTAAAGATACTTGTAGCTAATAAAGTAGTCACTTCAGGAAGGGCAAGACGAAGGAACACATACCAATCTTCAAAGAGGGATCAGAAGTGGAGTGTCAAGATCTCTGAGTATCTAACCTGGTCCCAACATAGCGATGCAGTTATGAAGGCGGCAAGACAGCAGCTATACTTTATCAAGAGTTTGAAGAGATTTGACATGTCAACAAATACACTCAAAAATTTCTATAGTTGTACCATGGAGAGCATTCTGACAGGCTGCATTACTGTCTGGTATGGGAGGCCACTGTACAGGACCGAAAGAAGCTGCAGAAGGTTGTAACTCTAGTCAGCTCTATCTTGGGTACTAGCCTACAAAGTACCCGGGACATCTTTAGGGAGCGGTGCCTCAAAAAGGCAGCGTCCATTATTAAGAGCCTCCAACACTCAGGGCGTGCCCTTTTCTCACTGTTCCCACCAGTTAAGAGGCATAGAAGCCTGAAGGCACACACTCAGTGATTCAGGAACAGCTTCTTCCCCTCTGCCATCTAATTTCTAAATGGACGTTGAATCTTTGGACACTACCCCACCTTTTTAAAGAAAAAAAAACAGCATTTCTGTTTTTGTAAGATTTAAAAAATCTATTCAATATATGTAATTGATTCACTTCTTTATTTATTATTTATTTATCCCCCCCCCCCCCCCCCCCGCTAGATTATTTATTGCATTAAACTGCTGCTGCTAAGTTAACAAATTTCACGTTACATGCCGGTGATAATAAACCTGATTCTGATTCACTAAGTTTGTGGTCTTCCGCTGCAGTGGCACATCCACCTCAGATTCAATGCGTTGTGTTCTTTTGCACAGCACCATTGTAACATGTGCTTATTTGAGTTACTGTCACCTGTCAGCTTGAACAAGCCTGGCCATTCTCCTCTGACCTTCCTCATTAACAAGGTGTTTTCACCCACAGAGCTGCCACTCACTGGATGTCTTTCTGTTTCTCACACCATTCTCTGTAAACTTTAGAGAATGTTGTGTGTGAAAATCCCAGGAGATCAGCAGTTTCTGAGATATTCAAACCATCCCACCTGGCACCAACAATTATTCCACAGTCAAAGCGTGGAATATTTCTTTTCCAGTCCGATGTTTGGTCTGAACAACTATACCTTTGACCATGCTGAAACATGCAGCCCTGCAAGCTTCCGTGCTTTGAGTTGCTACCACGTGATTGGCTGATTAGATATTTGCCTAATGAAGTGAACAGGTGTACCTAATAAAGTGGGCTCTGAATGAATATGAACAGTACACAAAACAAGTTTTTCCACTGCACTTTATGACAATAAACAAATTTACCAAAATACAAGTACTTTCCAATTATGCACCGCACTCACCGTCTTCAGAACAAGCTGATGTACCATAGAATCATCTTGCACCTTGAACTTGTACTCCTTCTTTGACCCCTCCAGGACACAACCTGAACAATCAAATAAACACTATAAATATAACCAGCAATGCATGCAAAGAACTCCACCATGGACAGTCCCAAGCCCATTGTGTAAGGAGGTTTGGGCATGGGGCTAGCAATCCCATCCATAAAAATACAGAGGTACAGAAGCTCCAAAGGTCTCATCTCTGGGAGAGGAAAGATTTTCAAAAAAATGGGCTACACATGGGGTAAACTTGAAAGATGGGCCTAGGGCAGAGGCCTAAGCCCTTCATTCAGAGGGTGGTGAGAATGTGGAATGAGATGCCAGTGGAAGTGGCGGATGTGGGTTCAATTTCAGCATTTAAGAGAAATATGGATAAGAAGGGTATGGAGGTCTATGCTCCAGGTGTAGTTCGATGGGACTAGACAAAATAGCTTGGCATGAACTAGACAGGCCAAAGGGCCTGCCTCTATGCCGCAGTGTTCTATGACCACAACATCACCTCACAGCTTTTGAACTCAATCCCTTGAGTAATGAAGGTCAAAACACAATACAACTTAACCATTTATGGGGTATAACGAATGAAATAAAAGTTGGAGAGATTGTTTCGACTCAAGTACACACACCTCTAGTGAGGCAAATAAATCAAACTAAATCAACAGCTCCGAAATTATTTTGTTATACCCTGCCCTACCTAACACAGAAAAAACCTTCAAACTGTAGTTTTTGGGCAAGGAACTGAAACTTCTTTAATTGAAAGGTTTCAGTTCTTGTCCTGAGAGCTTGGGTACAAGTTGAAAATTCAATGACTTATGAATTCTCAGAGTTAAAAGAATCAAAGTATGTAAACAGTATACAACCCTGAGATTCACCTTCCCATAGACAGCCACGAAACAAATAAACACTATGGATCCGATCAAAGGATACATCAAACACTCAAAAGCGTAATAAAAAGGAACAAATCGCTCAAATAGCAAAAAACATGAGTGAAAAAAATGTAAAACATCAAAACACACAGTCCTCGAAACAAGTCTAAGAATGTTCCAGTCGATTTCAATTTAGCACCATGTCGCTCATTGACTCCAGGCTGTAGTCCGTCCACTTTGATCAAGATCACACAAAATAGCAATTAAAGAAAAAGAGCAACCAGAAACACAGCATGAACTGCAGAGTCTAATCCACAACTGTGCTGATTAAACCTTGCCCAAGACTGTGGCATCATCGAGCAAGAGGGAGAGAGAGCCCGGTCAAATGCAGGCAGGCAGTGCTGAACAGCTGACTGCCTTCTGCTCTTCTTTCTTGTTGATGTCAATCTTGCGCCCCCCCCCCCCCACCCCCATCTCCAGGCTTCTTGGTCTTCAAGCTTCCCACTCCATTCCAAACCTTGGAGACCAAGTGCCAGAAGGCTCAATCGGCCCAAGAACATACCATCAAAATGTAGATCACAGGTCCCAATGGCATGCAGCTTAGTAAAAGAATCATATTTGGGAAGTAGTTTTGTGAACTGTCTGAAGGATGTTGCCGTGGGTCACATTTGCTGGAGCATCTTCTTCCAGGTAGCTCAAGGTCCTCACAAGAGAGCACAGTAGTGATTAACAAGTTAGAACAGTCAGCATCGGCTTGCTTAGGGAAAATCTTAACAAATTTGATTAATTTCCCCCCCCCCCAAAAAGAGACAATTAGGTATATATCCAGGGGTGGGATAGTTTATGTTGTCATACAGACTTCAATAAGGGAGGCATGTGAAAGGTTAGCATTCTTGGAACGTGGGACAAATTCACACACTCAAGTCAAGCTGCTTTGGTGACAGGAAGAAGACAGCTATAACCAAAAGCAACAAGTAGAAATGTCAGAGGAATTCAGCTGGTCACGTAGCAATGCTTTGGAACAAACTCCTTCATCAGAACTGACGATGTTTCGGGCCAAGACCTTTCGAAGTTACTTTTTCCAATTGGAATTTGGTGATCAATGTTTTTCAGAGAAGGCAAAAGGCCTATTCCTGCTTCTAGTTCTAATGTTCTCAAAGTTCAAATGGTTAAAGCCCCAAGTGAAATATGATGGATTCTGATTAATTGAGACACATCGGGACCAGGACACTTTGGCTGAATTAAGTGGCTGCTCCAATTCGCCATTTACATGGAAATAGTTAAAAAGGTATAAAAAGACCTTAAATGAAATACAGAATAAATTAGAATACTACCCATAGTACTACAAAGCTGTATTAGCTCCAAACAGTTATCGATGGAGGAATTCAGTACAGACATCTAAGTGCAGGTAATGCCGTACGATGTTATCAACAACAGCATCCTCCAAATCTTTACTGTCATTGTAACATCAAGGTGATTGTCGACAACTTCAAATTCTTCATAGTTCCTAACTTGTTGAAGTGGTGAAATTGTTTCCCTTTCACTTCCAGCCATTTCTGGTATCTCCAACACAAGCAAATCTGCAGATGCTGGAACCTCCAAGCCTAAATAGCGAGCAAAACAGTTCAAATTGCCTGCATATTTCTCACCAGCTATGAGGGAGGGGAAAAAAATCACTGATTTTTGAATACAAACACACACAACTGACACTTTTTAAAATCTGCTTGCTCCAAGCATGATGTCGTGTCTAACGGCTACACAAGTCACGACTGACTAATTAGAATAGTGTACGAATCAAGTAGTATAGTGAACAACGAAGAGAATCCAGTTTTATTTTTCGATTTAGCTTCTGCTCTTTAAGAGCTGCCTTCAATAAGTGGCTGTCCCAATTAACTAGATCAGACATTCAGAAACCTTATGATCTTTACGAACTACTTGCCGGGATCAAGATTAGTACCAAGTCCCTCATTCTGACCAGTTTGAGCCAAAGGGCTGTTCTATATTTCAAATCCAACTGCGTATTTATTGTGTTCCAGAAGTGATTCCAACTATGAGCACTGGGTCTGGGGGAGTGGGGAAGGACCAGTAGTGAGGGTGTTGCAGGGGGGGAACGGTCGGATGGGCGGGAAGGAGGGTGGAATGGTCGCGGTGGGGAAGGACCCCCGTTTGTTAGGGGGAGAGTGGAATGGTCGCGGTGGGGAAGGACCCCCGTTTGTTAGGGGGAGAGTGGAATGGTCGCGGTGGGGAAGGACCCCCGTTTGTTAGGGGGAGAGTGGAATGGTCGCGGTGGGGAAGGACCCCCGTTTGTTAGGGGGAGAGTGGAATGGTCGCGGTGGGGAAGGACCCCCGTTTGTTAGGGGGAGAGTGGAATGGTCGCGGTGGGGAAGGACCCCCGTTTGTTAGGGGGAGAGTGGAATGGTCGCGGTGGGGAAGGACCCCCGTTTGTTAGGGGGAGAGTGGAATGGTCGCGGTGGGGAAGGACCCCCGTTTGTTAGGGGGAGAGTGGAATGGTCGCGGTGGGGAAGGACCCCCGTTTGTTAGGGGGAGAGTGGAATGGTCGCGGTGGGGAAGGACCCCCGTTTGTTAGGGGAGGGTGTTCGCGGTGGGAAAGGACTCCGCTAGGAAGGGCCGGCGATCGGCTAAGTGAAAGTGGTTGTGATGGGAAAGACCGGGGTGCAATTGTGGCCTTCCGGTCAGCCCCTGTCGTTGTGTCCCAGAACCCTGCCCGATCTCCAGCCGCCGCCTACCTACCGAACAGCCGCACGCTGGGATTAAACGAAGCCCCGGACCGCTCTCTCCGCTCCTCCATCGCAACTCCTTCACTCAGTGCGCAACCGCCGCTCGCTTCAGCCAATCGGAAAATACCCTCTAGCCTCTGGGCCGTTAGCCAATCACTACTCCAGGCAGCCTCCTATTTACACCAATCACTGATGCGTAAAATTGAAGCCTGTTATCCAATCCTGACAAAGGGTCGCTTTCACTCTGATTGACTCTCCTGCGGACCAATAGACATTCGGTGCCTCGGCAGGCTCGGGTATGAAGTCCAATAATTATGCAATATTCCATATCAATCAAATGAAAGGCAGGCGGGTCTGGACGTTGATTGACAGCTCGCTCCCTCACACCCACAGGCCTGTTGCTGAACTTGGCAAATACCCACCGAAAGGAACAATGCACTCATTCTTCTCACTTCTGAAAGTTTTTCTAAATGCTTGGAAAGCACTGCACAAATCTGAGCTCCATCTTGTGTTTACTTCATAAGGAAGTGAATCTGAGGATTTTTGTTTTCAGAGTGTCGATCTAATGTGGAACTCACTGCCTGAATAGGGGATGGAGGTAGAGACTCATGTGAATTCTCAAGGCCAAAGCTTCTGTCCTGCTAATTTGCATCATCTGCCCATCACCCTTCACCACTCCTTGGGCTACAGCCATCTCCCCTCCCCAGTGCAGGGTTTCAGCCTGAAACATTGATGGTTCCTTCCCCCACCTCCTCTACTGCCAACTGGCACTTTTCAGGCTACAATAGTATAATAGAACATAGAAATCTACAGCACATTACAGACTCTTCAGCCCACAATCTGGTGCTGACCACGTAACCTACTCTAGAAACTGCCTAGAATTTCCCTAGTGCACAGCCCTCTATTTTTCTAAGCTCCATGTACCTACCTAAGAGTCTCTTAAAAGACCCTGTTGTATCCGCCCAATGTAAAGTCTCTGGAGAAGCACGAGAGTCTAAAGTCCTTCCACTATGGACAAGGAGGGGCTGAGTCAGGCAGTCAAGCAACTCAAATCGAAAGGGTGCAACTCCCAAGGGGGCCACATGAATGGCAATGGTGCTGTAGATAAAAATATGTGTTAACACCAATAAAGATATTGGCCAAATGATGCTAAGAATGTAAAATGTTTTGTACTGATTTTCTCTCGTATTTTGGAATAAAGTTTTTATATTTTAAATAATTCTCCACATCCCCCCCCCCCCCAACAAATGCTACTCACCGCACTGTGTTCTACCAGAAAGCTGCTTGTTGTCATGTATGTTTGGTTCTGGTCCAAATGCTGGTAGACAGGATTAGTATTACTGGATTCCTGATAGTTGGTATGGACAGTGGGCTGAAGTCCCTGATTTGGTGCTGTATGTCACCATAACTCAAAACAGCAATCATCATCATCATTATGTGCTGTGCCTTACGATGTAGGTGATTATGGTCTTTTGACCATGATTGTTCTTGGCAAATTTTTCACTGCCTTCTGGGCAGTATCTTTACAAGATGGGTGACCCCAACCATTATCAATACTCTTCATGATTGTCTGCCTGGCATCAGTGGTGGCATAACCAGGACTTGTGATATGCACCGGCTGCTCATACAACCATGGCTTCCCATGGTCCCATACAACCCGCTCCCATGGCTTCACATGACCCTGATTGGAGGGTTAAGCGGGTGCTTTGCCCTGCCCAAGGATGATCTGCAGGCAAGGAGAGGGAAGAAGTGCCTCACACCTCCTTTGGTAGAAATGTAACTCCATCCCTCCACTCAATATACATTAGTTTATAAATTCTTCCATCCTCACCTGCTCCAGTCTTCTTTTGACTCTGGACCATGAACAAAGTGGCTCATCTTCAAGATAGTGGAACAGTGGCAGTAAAACCGAATCGCCCACAATATTATTGGAAGGCTATGCAGGTTGCAGAGGCTGAAGTGTGAAGTGATTTGCTTTGGAATGTCAAATTTGAAGGCAGAATACAGGGATAATGGCAAGATTCTTGGCAATGTGGAGGAACAAAGCAATCCTGGGGTCCACATCATAGATTCATAGATCCCTCAGAGTTGCTGCACAAGTCGATGGGGCTGTTAAGAAGGTGTGTTGTGTGTTGGGCTTCATAGGTCAGGGGATTAAGTTCAAGACCTGCAAGATAATGCTACAGCTCTATAAAACCCTGGTTAAACAACACTGTGTGCATTGTGTTCATTTCTGGTTACCTCTATAGGAAAGAAATTGAAGCTTTAGATAGGGTGCATAGGGGATTTACCAGGAAGCTGCCTGGACTAGAGAGCATCTCTCATAGAGTTAGAAGCACCAGGTTTCTGGGAGTGCACGTAACATGTGATCTCAGCCTGATCCATCAACACTACCTCTTTAGTCCACTCTTTAAGAAAGGAGGAAGGCAGCAGAAAAGAAATTATAGACCAGCTAGCCTGACCTCAGGGGTTGGGAAGATGTTGGAGCCAATTGTTAAGGATGTTAGGAGTATCATAAGCAAGGCAGATGAACTTAGAGAGTGGGTCAATACATGGAACTATGATGTTGTGGCCATTACAGAATGGCTCCTGAGTATGCTGGGCTTTAGATGTTCCAAAAAGGACAGGGAACGAGGCAAAAAAGGTGGGGGAGTGGCATTGCTAATCTCAGATAGTATCACGGTTGCAGAAAAGGAGGAAGTCAAGCAGGGAATGTCTACTGAGTCATTGTGGGTGGAAGTCAGAAACAAGAAGGGGGCAATAACTCTGTTAGGTGTTTTTTATAGACCCCCCCCAATAGTAACAGAAACATTGAGGAGCAGATAGGGAGGCAGATTCTGGAACAGTGCAATAATAATAGGGTTGTTGTGATGGGGGATTTTAACTTTCCTAATATTGATTGGCATCTCCTTAGAGCAAAGGGGGTTAGATGGGTTGGAGTTTGATTGGTGTGTTCAAGAAGGTTTCATGATGCAACATGTAGATAAGCCAGCTAGAGGAGAAGCTGTACTTGATCTGGGTATTGGGAAATGAACCTGGTCAGGTGTCAGATCTCCCAGTGGGAGAGCATTTTGGAGGTAGTGACCACAACTCTATCTCCTTCACCGTAGCACTGGAGAGGGATAACAGCAGAGAATTTGTGGAAGCATTTAATTGGGAAAGGGGGAAATATGATGCTATTAGGCAGGAACTTGGGAACATAAATAGGGTGCAGATGTTCTCAGGAAAATGCACGGCAGAAATGCAGCAAATGTTCAGGAACATTTGCATGGCATTCTGCATAGCTATGTTCCACTGAGGCAGGAGAAGAATGGTAGGGTAAAAGAAATATGGTGTACAAAGAAATGCTTGAGTGAAGACATTAAGAAAGAGGATGTGCTGGAGATTTTGAAAGGTATTAAGTTAAGAAGTCACCAAGACCAGATGAAATATACCCCAGGTTAGTGTGAGAATAGAGGGGGGAGATTGCTGAGCCTCTGGCAATGATCTTTGCATCATCAATAGGGAAGGGAGAAGTACCAGAGGATTAGAAGGTTGCAAGCATTGTTCCCTTGGTCAAGAAATGGACTAGAGGTAACCCAGGAAATGATAGTCCAGTGAGACTTACTTCAGTGGTGGGCAAGTTATTGGAGAAGTTCCTGACAGGCAGGATTTATGAGCATTTGGAGAGACAGCATCTGATTAGGGATAGTTAGCATGGCTTTGTCAAGGGAAGGTCATGCCTTACAAACCTTATTGAAATCTTTGAGGGTATAACAAAACACGTTGATGAAAGTAGTGCAGTGTATATGGATTTCAGAAAGGCATTTGATAAGCTTCCCCATGCGGGGCTCATTCAGAAAGTAATGAGGCATGGGATCCAAGGAGAGCTTGCTTTGTGGATCCAGAATTGGCTTGACCACAGAAGACAAAGGGTGGTTGTGGATGCTTCATATTCTGCATGGAGCACGGTGACCAGTGCTGTTCCATAGGTATCTGTTCGGGGACCCATCCTCTTTGTGATTTGTATAAATGACATGGATGAGGAAGTAGAAGGGTGGGTTAGTAGGTTTGCTGATGACACAAAGGTTGGGGGTGTTGTGGATAGTGTGGAAGCTGTCAGAGGTTACAGCAGGACATTGATAGGATGTAGAACTAGGCTGAGAAGTGGCAGATGGAGTTCAACCCAGATAAGTGTGAGGTGGTTCATTTTGGTAGGTCAAATATGATGGCGGAATATAATATTATAATATTAATATTAATGTTAAGACTCTTAGCGGTGTGGAGGATCAGCGAGATCTTGGGGTCCGTGTCCATAGGACACTCAAAGCTGCTGCTCAGGTTGACAGTGTTGTTAAGAGATGGCCTTCATCAACCATGGGATTGAGTTCAAGAGCTGTGAGGTAATGTTAAAGCTATGTAAGTCCTTAATTGGACCCCACTTGGAGTACCGTGTTCACCTCATTACAGGATGAATAAGGATACTATAGAGAGAGTGTAGAGGAGATTTACAAGGATGTTGCCTAGATTGGAGAGCATGCCCTATGAGAGTAGGCCTTTTCTCCTTGGAGCGATGGACGATGAGAGGTGACTTGACAGAGGTGTATAAGATGATGTGAGGCAGTAATCACGTGGATAGCCAGAGGCTTTTTTCTGTGGCTGAAATGGAGCCACTGTTTTAACATGCTTTGAAGACAGTACAAGCAGGATGTCAGAGGTACGTTTTTCACACAGAGAGTGGTGGGTGAGTGGAATGCACTGCCAGCAAGGGTGGTACAGGTGGATACAATAGGGTCTTTTAAGATATTCTTGGATAGGTACATGGAGCTTAGAAAAGTAGAGGGCTATGCAGTAGGTTCATTCTAGGCAGCTTCTAGAGTAGGTTACATGGTCGGTACAACATTTTGGGCCAAAGGGCCTGTAATGTGCTGTAGATTTCTATGTTTTTTATGTTATGTTTTCTGTGAGGTTATGGAGTTCTTGTTGACACAAGACAAGTGGATGTCGTATATTTGGGCTTTCAGATGGTGTTTGACAAGGTGCCATACATGAGGGTGCTTATCAGTTTAAGTCTGTGGTATGACAGGAAAGTTACTGGCATAGTTAGAACATTGGCTGATTGGTAGGAGGCAGCGAGTGTGAATAGAAGGATCCTTTTCTGGTTGGCTGCCAGTGACTAGTGGTGTTCCACAGGGTCAGTGTTGGGACTGTTTCTTTTCATGCTGTATATCAATGAGTTAGATGATGGAATAGATGGCTTTGTTGCCAAGTTTGCAGATGATACGAAGATTGGTGAAGGGACAGGTAGTGTTGAGGAAATCAGTAGGATGCAGAAGGACTTAGACAGATTAGGAGAATGGGTAAGAAAGCGGCAAATGAAATGCAATGTTGGAAAATTCATGGTCTTGCACATTAGTAGAAGAAATAAATGCGCAGACTATTTTCTAAATGGGGATAAAATCCATATAAGGGATATAAGGGGACTTGGAGTCCTTGTGCAGAACATCTGAAAGGTTAACTTGCAGATTGAGTTGGGGCGAGGAAGGCAAATGCCATGTTTGCATTCATTTCAAGAGGTCTAAGGTACAAGAGCAAGGATGTGATGCTGGGGTTTTATAAGGCACTGTTGAGGCCTCATCTTGAGTATTCTGAAGTTTTTGGTTCCTCATCTATGAAAAGATGTGCTGGCATTAGAAAGGGTCCAGAGGAAGTTCCAAAGAATGGTTCCAGGTATGAAAGGGTTATCATACCAGGGGCATTTGATAGCTCTGGGTCTGTACTTGCTGGAATTTCAAATGTTGGGGAGGAAGAATCTTGCAAGGCCCAGTCAGAGTAGATGTGGAAAGAATATTTCTCATGGTGGAGCATCTAGGACAAGAGGGCACAGCCTCAGGATAGAGGGAGATCCTTTCAAAACTGAGGTGTGGAGGAATTTCTTCAGCCAGAGTGTGGTGAATTTGTGGAATTTGTTATCACAGTCAGCTATGGAGGCCAGGTTGTTAGGCTGAGCTTGATAGGTTCTTGATGGGACATGGCATCAAACGGTACAGGGAGAAGGCCAGAGAGTGGGGCTGAGAAGGGGAAAAAAGGATCAGGATCAGAATCAAGTTTATTATCACCAGCATGTGTCGTGAAATTTGTTAACTTAGCAGCAGCAGTTCAATGCAATACATAATATAGAAGAAGAAAGTATAAAAATTAGAAGGAGATGAGTTATTAACTTCAAACTTTCTGCATAATCACTCAAAGAGTTGACCTACACGTGCATGTAACAAGAGCTGTATAACCCATCTCCTTCTACCTTAGGTCACAAACTTATCAATCACCCCTGCTGCGGACATTTTCTGGAAGTCCAAGATCCGTATGCTCCACGACCGCTGGACTAAGTGTGTGAATGTAGGAAGGGACTATGTTGAAAAATAAATGTGCTAGGTTTTCTGAAATTGACTCCTTCTACCTTAGGCCACAAACATATCAATCACCCCTCATAGATAGTGTAGACAACCAGTGATCTTTTCCTAGAGCGGGAATGGGTAATACCAGAGCAGATGATTTTAAGGTGATTGGAGGAAAGTATAGAGGGGCAATATCGGAGGAAGGCTTTTACACAGAGGATGGTGGGTGAATGGAACACACTGCTAGATGTGGTGGTAAAGGCAGAGACACAAGGGATATTTAAAAGATTCTTCGATTAGCACATGGGTGATAGAAATAAGGAGAGCTATGTAGCAGAGAAGGGTTAGATTGATCTTAGAGTAGATTAAAAGGTCGACAAGGGTCTATATTATGAGGTAGTGTTTTATGCTCTATGGAATGTTTAACTCTGAACTCACTGATGACTGGGACCCCAAACAATAGGCCTTGAAAGCTGTTCTCTCTGATGGCTGGCATTACAACCACTAGATCTCGAACTCCGGGCTTGCTGACAACTAAGGTAGTGGGTACAGGGCTTCAAGCTATGCTATCACAGATTTGGATACCCAGGGGGAGAGTGGGCACAAGTCCTTGTGTCCACCGTACACATGGAACTCCGATTTTTGAACCTTCTGTGGTAATATCACCTGTAAGAATGTGATTGGAGAGAGTTCTCAGCATGCACAGAAATGATAGAAAGATCTGGAAGCATGGCGCTGTAAGACACTTGTGGTTGTTGCTGTTAAATAAAAGTTCTAATTCTTCCAGAATATGGTTATTTATTAGAAATCCACAGTACTTATTAATATAGAGAACACAACATTGTGTCAGAAGTCAGTCTGGAAGAATAATACATTTCCTAACAAGGGAGAATCAAAGATAATTTTCTGAAAAAAGGGTTTGAACTGTTTTGGTGTTGCTAACAGCTTAACAAATGAAAGGTTTGCAGTCTCCACCGACACTTCAATTGTCTGGGAACGTAGCTGAGAACTGAAGAAAACTTAAGCAACATTTGTATTTATCAGCGATTGAAGCGAACAAACGACAGGAAAAAACGAAAGCTGCGCTTCTACTCCATGTAATAGCTGATGACGCAGTTGAGGTATATAACCATTTTACTTTTGAAAATGGAGATAATTTAAATTTAAAATCGATAATGGACAAATTTGAAACATTTTGTATACCAAAGTATAATGTGACGTATGAGTGGTACAGATCTTTTACTTGTAAGCAGAGAACTGGTGAAACTATTTATCAATATGTTACTCAATTGAGTAAAACATGTGAGTTTGGAGAACTGACAGACTCTCTCATTAAAGAGAATTGTTTGTGGCATTCTGGATAATGGTCTGAGAGAAAGACTGATAAGAGAACAAGACTTAGACTTGGAAAAAGCTTTGATGCTCTGCAAAGCTTTGGAAACAGTGATGTCACAGGCTAAAGAACTTTTCATTGAGATCTGCAATGTAGACAAGGGTGAACATATTAGAAGAATAATAAAATGACAACAAAACCGACAGAAACGAAGACGTCATCTGAGAGAAAGATGCTATGTGATCGCTGTGGGTGGCAGCATCGGCCAAAACAGTGTCCTGCATGTGGGAAAATGTGCAATCACTGCGGTAAGAGTAATCATTTTTCACGGTGTTGCAGAAGTTGAAAGAAAATAAAACAACTGAATGCAGTGCTTGAAAATGAACTTGAGGAGTTTTGTTTCCATGTGCTTTGTGAAAACAAATAAAGTAAGAATGACTGACTATTCCATTGCCAGTGAACCAAAACAATATTCTGTTTAAACTTGATGTTGGAGCTCAAGTAAATGTTCTTGCAGAATCTGAGTTTAATGCATTAAAGCCAAGACCAAAGTTACATAAGACAAATATAAAAGTGACTGGGTATTCAGGTGCAGATGTTCCAGTTAAAGCAACATGCGTGGCAAAAGTATCACACAGTATAGTGCACACGCTTTCATTTGTGGTGATGCCTAAGAATATACAGTCAATATTGGGTTTATCTACATGTGAGAAATTGAATTTGGTGAAAAGAGTCTTAGTCCTGGACAGTGACTGTGCTGTCTTTACGACAGTTATTTAGTTTATAATATTTTCGCTTAGTAATTCATTCAATAGTATTTTCTAGTTAGAATTAGAAGTGTTTAAAGTGTATTCATTGCATGTAAAATATATCGGCATGCGATGACGTCACATCCGGTTTCGCCGCGTCTTGTGGGAAAACACCGGTTTGAAATTAGCGCGAGGGTGGGGGCTTTCCACGAGGCTCACCTGAGCACAAGCAGTTTTGCAGGCATGAGAAATCACAGTGAGAGCAACGCTGTAAGTTAATAGATAATCGATATATTGAACTAAGATGTTAATGCTGATCCTGTTAGAGGTAACGACGGTAGATAATGTTTATGCTTTCGTTAGTTAAAGAGTCGCGGATAGTTTGCATGGAAGTGTATTTAAAGTAGTCAATGGAGCAGGTAAACTCTCCCTGTATACTGCACCTTAGTGTAATGTAGTTATAGTCACCTTTGCAAGTATTTACACTTGAAATGTGATATTAAGGAAGGAACAAATACTGTATCAATCTTGTATTGTTTTATCAACAGTTTTCACCATATGTTAATGTGAAGAGTGAACAGTAAATGGTTAATCTTACTGCGATCTGGTTCTTATTAACTGTGGTTTATCCGGACGTTAAATTCGGCGTTTCGTTACACCCGAAGGAGAACGTTACAGTGAAAAAGCGGCATTATCAGGTGTTTCAAGTGCTGCAATGTCAGCTCAATCCAGCATCAAGTCGACGCCGCCCAGCGACAAGGGCGGTAAACCGACATCAAGTAAGCCCACCCAGGCGTTATCAGGTGTTCCAAGTGCTGCAATGTCAGCTCAATCCGGGATCAATTCGATGACGCCCAGCGACAAGGGCAGTAGAACGACATCAAGTAAGTCCACACAGGCAAGAGCCAAGGCAGAAGCCGCCAAGGTGCGACTGCATTACGCCAAACAAGAAGCAGTTTTGAAAATGAAACTGGCCACCAGAGAAGCCGAAGCGGCTGCCCGAGAAGCCGAAATCCAGTTGGAAATGGCAAAAATATCGACAGAGTTGCAAGTGCTGCAGCTAGAAAGAGAAGAAGAAGCTGCCATGGCGGAAGCAAAGTACATAAAAGAAGCTGAAGGGTCGCGTGATCTGACCGAAGCAAGATCTACTTTAGAAAGGACCAGACTGGAACGCACAAGCGACTATGTACAATATCAAACAGACTGGCAGGCTCGTCTCCCCTCTCCATACGTATTCGATAACTTCCCCAGCTACGAGGAACCTCAGAGAGTCACGATTGCATCACATCCATACGAGGAAGGAAATTTACCCTCACGGCTCCGTGATGAAGTCAAGAATGAAAGAACCGTCAACGCTCCTTCACCCCCACAACAGGACGGCGGGGAGGGAGAGGTTCACTCCAGGACAACAATTGTCAGCTCGAACTGTACAGAAGTTTGCGGTCAAACTCAGTCAAGTCGTTCTTGTTCCGAGATCTGCCTCACTGAGGTGTACCCTAAAGAAGCACAACAAGACATTACCAAGCGTAAAGTAACCGACGAGACGCTAGGTCAGTCAGTTTTCGTTCAAACCGAGCACGGAAACAAACTTGCACAATCAGCTCAAGATACCATTTCTTTAAAACCCAAAGACACCAAGGTCTTCAGAGATGAAGCAAATAATGGGGTTGCCCCATTGCCTATCAGAGAACCACGCCAGCGCTCACCAGATAACAAAGAGCAGGTAGTCAAACGGTTCACGTCCTTACGGAAAACCCGGAAAAGGAAACCTGAGATGCAGCAACACACCCGATTGGCTCACGAGGTACTGTGCACACTAATGGCAGAGGTCACAGCCATTATAAACGCACAATCATTCCTACCTGTGTCTTCTGACCCAGAAAACCCCTTTATACTTTCGCCATCAACGCTCCTTACGCAGAAGGCAGGAGCACCTCCTCCACCAGGAGACTTCTCAGACAAGGATTTGTACACAAAGCAATGGAGACAAGTCCAGGCTCTGGCAAATCAGTTCTGGCCTCGCTGGAGACAAAAATATCTACCTTCGTTGCAACAGAGACGAAAGTGGACAGAACCCCGCAGGAATCTTCAAGTTGGAGACCTAGTCCTGCTCAGGGACAAGCAAGCCACCCGCAACAGCTGGCCAATGGCCAGAATCACTGCTACATTCCCTATCGGGGATGGACATGTCAGGAAGATCGAATTGAAGACTACCGACCAAGGCGATGTGAAAATTTACCAAGGGCCAGTTACAGAAGTTATTCTACTTCTACCCAATGACTGATTAAGAGACTAAGTTTTGTACTCTGCTCATTGTGACCTTACGAAGGTCAAGCGGGGAGTGTGCTGTCTTTACGACAGTTATTTAGTTTATAATATTTTCGCTTAGTAATTCATTCAATAGTATTTTCTAGTTAGAATTAGAAGTGTTTAAAGTGTATTCATTGCATGTAAAATATATCGGCATGCGATGACGTCACATCCGGTTTCGCCGCGTCTTGTGGGAAAACACCGGTTTGAAATTAGCGCGAGGGTGGGGGCTTTCCACGAGGCACACCTGAGCACAAGCAGTTTTGCAGGCATGAGAAATCACAGTGAGAGCAACGCTGTAAGTTAATAGATAATCGATATATTGAACTAAGATGTTAATGCTGATCCTGTTAGAGGTAACGACGGTAGATAATGTTTATGCTTTCGTTAGTTAAAGAGTCGCGGATAGTTTGCATGGAAGTGTATTTAAAGTAGTCAATGGAGCAGGTAAACTCTCCCTGTATACTGCACCTTAGTGTAATGTAGTTATAGTCACCTTTGCAAGTATTTACACTTGAAATGTGATATTAAGGAAGGAACAAATACTGTATCAATCTTGTATTGTTTTATCAACAGTTTTCACCATATGTTAATGTGAAGAGTGAACAGTAAATGGTTAATCTTACTGCGATCTGGTTCTTATTAACTGTGGTTTATCCGGACGTTAAATTCGGCGTTTCGTTACACCCGAAGGAGAACGTTACAGTGACACAGAGTCAGAATACAGCGACTTGACGAAAGAGTATGAGGACTTGTTCAAAGGGCTTGGTTATCTTCCAGAAGAACTTTATTAAAAACATTCCAAATGTTAAAAGACTTGAACAGATTAGATATGGCAAAGTTATTTCCCATGGTAGGGGAGTCTAGGACAAGAGAGCACGACTTCAAGATAGAAGGACGTCCATTTAAAACAAAGATGCAGAGTAATTACTTTAGTCAGAGGGTGGTAAATCTGTGGAATTTGTTGCCAAGAGCGGCTGTGGAGGCCAAGTCACTGGGTGTATTTAAGGCAGGTTCTTGATTAGCCAGGGCATCAAAGGGTATGGGGAGAAGGCAGGGGAATAGGGATGACTGGGAGAATTAGATCAGCCCAGACTTGATGGGCTGAATGGCCTACTTCTGCTTCTTATATCTTTTGGTCTTATGGTCTAATGTAATGCGATGTTTCCATCATCATCCATGATCAGGGACCCCCACTACTCAGGACATACTCTCTTACTGCTGCTGCCATCAGGAAGGTGGAACAGGAGCTTCAGGACTCACATCACCAGGCTGAGGAACAGTTATTACCCCTCAACCATCAGGCTCTTGAATCGGAGGGGATAACTTCACTCATCTTCCCTCACCCCTTTACTGAACTGTTCCCACTACCTATGGATTCACTTTCAAGTATTCTTCATCCTATGTTCTTGAGATTTATTGCTTATTTATCTTTTAATTATTATTTCCTTTTGTATTTGTACATGTGTCTACACTCCAGTCGAATGCTCAGGTTAGGCGGTCTTTGCTTCTGTTCTGGTTGTTACTCTAGATTTGTTGAGTATGCCCACAAGAAACCAAAATAAGGTTTAATATAACTGGCATGTCAAGAAATTTGTTGTTATACTTGAGTACTAATTGGAATACATAATAATAAAAAAGCTGTGAGTTAAAGTAAGTATACGTATACATATTTAAAAGGTTAACTAAATAAGTAGTGCAAAGAGAGAAAAAAAAGTACAGAGATAGTGTTAATGAGCTTAATGTCCATTGAGAAATCTGATGGTGGAGGAGTACAGGCTGTTCCTGAAACATTGAATGTGGGTCTTCAGGCTCCTGTACTTCCTCCCGGATGGCAGCAATGAGGGTACTTTGAACTTAGATTATGAAAAAGTTAAGACACGAGAGACTGCAGATGCTGGAACCTCAAGACAGCTGCTGGAGGAACTCAGTGGAGGGGGAGGGGGTAAGGAATTAGTGACATAAAGTCATGAAGAGAAGTACAGCAGAGAAAAAAGCCCTTCAGCCCATCTAGTCCATGCCAAAACCATTTAAACTGCCTACTCCCTTTGACTGCACCAGGACCAAAGACATCCATACTATGCATGTACCTATCCAGACTTCTCTTAAATGTTGAAATCAATCTCATATGCACCACTTGTGCTGACAGCTCACTCCAAACACTCACAGCCCTCTGAGTGAAGAAGTTACCCCCTCATGTCCCCCTTAACCTTCTCACATTTCACACTTGCTGATCTCTAGTTGTAGTCCCACTCAACTTCAGTGGAAAAAACCTACTTGCATTTACCTTATCTATACCCACATAATTTAGCACACCTCTATCAAATCTCCTTTCAATCTTCTACGTTCTAAAGAATCCAGTCCTAACCTATTCAATCTTTCCTTATAAATTAGGCCCTCCAAGCCCGGAATATCCTTGCGTATTTTCACTTGAAGCCCTGCATCTGGACTGAGAAGGGGAGATGTGGATCATTTTTGTCGTCATGGTATGGGAAGCTCTGATTGGCTCGGCGGTGGAGCAGAAATACAGGAACTTAGAAACAAGTGTCAATGCAAAACCTTGAGGTTTCCTTGTTCAAGATTGCACCCAGCTGTTATATCTGTCGACGTCGTGGCTCAAACTTGGTTGTGTTTTAGGTTCACAGTGATGGTTTTGGCGATATTGGGGTTGTTAGGGCTTAGGGACAGGGATAAGGAAGAGTTAGGGGTCAGGTCAGTTAAAGCAGAGGTTGATTGGTTCTTGATTATTAAGGACATCAAAGGTCACAGGGAGAAAGCAGGAGAATGGGGTTGAGAGGGAAAATAAATCAGCCATGATGGAATGAACTAATTCTGCTTCCATGTCTTAAGATTTTATGTCTTAAGTGAAGAGTCAGCGGGAGGAGCTTGTGTTCAAAGTCCGGGTCAGGGTGCTCTCCAGTTGAAGATTAGCGATCCCACAAGTCAAAGGTTTCAAAGGTACAGTACATTTAGTGTCAGAGAAATGTATACAATATACATCCAGAAATTCTTTTTTTTCGCCACCATCTACGAAAACAGAGTGCCCCAAAAAATGAATGACTATTTAATGTTAGAACCCCAAAGCCCCCTCCCAGCTCCCCCCCAACGCATAGGCAGCAGGAAAACAACGATCCTCCCCCCCCCCCCCCGCCCCACCAGCAAAATAAAAGCATTGGCGCCCTCTACTGTGGCCTCAAGTTCACCCCACCACCCCCTCCCGCCATACCAGGCAGTGATGCAGCCAGTTAGAATGCTCTCCATGTTACACCTGTAGAAATTTGTGGAATATCTCCTCAAACTCCTAACAAAATATTGCCACTTCCATGCCTTTGTAATTGCATCAATATTTTCAGCCCAGGATAGATCTACAGAGATGTTGACACACAGGAACTTGAAACTGCTCACCCTTTACAATTCTGATTCCTGGTTTGACTTACCGTTCCTGAAGGGTAACCAGCATATATAACCACACTCACCTCAACACTGAACTGATTCCACAACCTGTGGACTCACCAATTCATGTTCTCATATTATTTATGTACAGTTTATTCATTATTATTGTTATTATTTTTGTTGTATTTGTACTGTTCATCTACTTTTGCACATTGGTTGCTTGTCAGTCATTGCGTATAGTTTGTCTTTGTTTCTATTGTATTACTTTGTTCTACTGCAAATGTCTGCAGGAAAATGAATCTCTGGGTTGTATATGGTGACATATATGTACTTTGATAATAAACGTACTTATTACTTATTTCCCTTTGAATGTTTAGTGTGCTTGCCCCAACCTCCCACGTGGAATGCAGCTCTACCCATTTCACCTTTCTCCCACCGGATGGCAGTCTTTCCCACAAGTTAACAGAAACAATTTTGAAATATATTTCTCCCAGCTGGGTTGCATTTACTTTATTTTTTTACAATGATCTGTTAAGTTTTGGAATACAACACAAGATTATGCCCTGTCTTTCTGTGGCTGCAAACTTATCCCTGTGTTGAGGAGATTGCCTGGCCATTATACAATATATGGCCTTGGTGAAATACTGTATAATGTCAACATCAAATTTATTAATTATGTACATTAGTATTACTATGTAATACCTCCAGATTCATTTTCTTACAGGCATTGAAAAAAAAAGAAAATCAATAGAATTTATGAATAATCATACATACACAAAGACTAGAAAGCAACTAAAAGAAGAAAATCTGTGCAAATAAAATAAAACTGAGAACATGGGTTGAAGAGTTGTTGAAAGTAGCTCTGTTGTTTTTAGAATCAGTTCTAAGTAAACCTCTTCTGCACCCTCCAGAGGACCCCGACCATCCAGGACACACTCTCTTCTTGCGACTATTTAGGCAGGAGGTACATAAGCCTCAGGTCCCGCACAATCAGATTCAGGGACAGTTATCACCCCTCAACCATCAGGCTCCTGAACCAGCATAGATTACTTCACTCATCTCAACAACTGATGACTTCTGCAACCTACAGACTCACTTCAAGTTCAGGTTTAATTATCTTTCAATTATTAATGCAGCTAAACAAAACAGCATCCTCCGTGGCCAAGGTGCAAAGCACTGTACCAACAGTCATTCTCAGCAAAAGGCACATATAGCACGTACAAAGTAGCAAATGAACATGCAACCACGTAAAATTACATAGCCAAAGTTCTTGAATGACATGTCTGGTAAATTGATGGTTCAGGGACTCCATACAACTCATGTTCTCAGTATCACATTACTGTCTTAGGCACCTATATACAGCTAGGGTGCCTAAGATTTTTGCAAAGTACTGTATTTGTTAACGTGAAACAGAGAGTGAGTTTGTAAACCTGGCGGAAGCAAAGGATGTTGGGAATGGTGAGGGTGGAGTGCCACAAGAAGGATGTGTTGGAGAAGGTGTGCCAGGGGAGGGAGTGGCACGGATTGTAGTCACACCCAGCCCTGAGACACCAGGGAAGGTCATCTGATCCCAAACAAATGGTTTATTGATCATTACAGAATGTCTTTCTGGTGCTTTCCGCTCCCTCCCCTCTCCCTTCCCCTTTTCCCAGCCATGATTCCCCCCTCCCTGACCCCTTCCCACTCTCAGTCCACAATAGAGACCCAGATCAGAATCAGGTTTATCATCACTCACTAAGTCAGGATGGTTTTTGTTGTGGCAGCAGTACAGTGTAATACATAAAATTACTACAGTATTGTGCAGAAGTCTTAGGCTCCCTAGCTATATATATATAATATTATATAAATATTATAACAATAATATAATAAAATTTATATAATATTATTTGCACAATCTCAAGGTAACATAACTCAGTGCTATGTTACTAGGTACCATACAATACGAGGTACCTCCTGTATGTTTGTGGTCTTCTGCTGATCTAGCCTATGCACTTCAGGGTTCGACATGTTGTGCATTCAGAGATGCTTTGCTACGCACCACTGTTGTACCACATGGTTATTTGAATTACTGTCGCCTCTCCTGTCAGCTTGAACCAGTTTGGCCATTCTCATCCGACCTCTCTCGTTAGTAAAGCATTTCACCCACAGAACTGCCTTTCACTGGATTTTTGTTTTTTGTTTTCCACACCATTCTCTGTAAACTCTAGAGACTGTTGTGCATGAAAATCCCAGGAGATCAGCAATTTCAGGCATACTCAAACCACCCAGTCTGGCACCAACAATCATTCCCCAGTCAAAGTCACTTAGATCACATTTCTTCCCCATTCTGATCTTTGGTCTGAACAACAGCTGAACCTCTTGACCAAGTCTGCATGCTTTTATGCATTGAGTTGCTGCCATGTGATTGGCTGATTAGATTCTTGCATTAATGAGCAGGTGTACCTAATAAAGTGGCCACTGAGTGTGTAGTCACTAACCATCCATTGTGCTTCTCAGTGCTGTACTGAGCTTTAAAAAGAAGTGTAGCTACCTGTGTGAAACATGAAAACTGTCGGCATACTTGTTAACAAAATCGCTGTCTTATCACAGTCACCCCATTGTGGATAAACTGCTTACCAGAAAACCCCTTCCCCTTTCCTTTCCAGCCCTGATGAAAGGTCTCGGTCTGAAACGTCAGCTATTTATTCCCTTCCATTGATACTGTCTGACTTGCTGAATTCCTACAGCATTTTGTGTCTGCTGTTCAGGATTTCCACCATCTATGGAATTTCTTATGTTTAAACTTTTGATTTTCCCATTTTGAGACTCACAGGGGAAAGATCAGTTGAGAGTGAGTGACTTTGATTTGTGGGCTGACTATGTGCTTTATATCAGTTGTTTGAGGCCCATTAACAAGACTTGGGGAACGGATGGAATGATAGTCCACATTAGAGCAGGGGCTCTTAACCTTTTTTATGCCACAGTCCCCTATCATTATCTAAGGGGTCCGTGGACCCCAGGTTGGGAACTCCTGCATTAGAGCAGATAAATCAGGAGCAAGTAAACCATTCAGCCCCTTAGACATATTTGGTTGTAATCTCCATTTCATATTCCCTGATAATCTTTCACCTTGCTTATCAAGAATTTAAAGATTCAGTAAGTACCTTTACTTGTCATATTGCATTGAAATGCATTATTTGCCTCAACGACCAACACAATACCAGTACGTTCTAAGGGCGATACAATTTCCACCCCTGCCTGTTGGGAGTTTGTACGTTCTCCCTGTGACCGTGTGGGTTTCCTCCCACATTCCAAAGACACATGAGTTAGAGTTAGTGAGTTAATGAGTCATGGGCGTGCTATGTTGACATCAGAAGCAATGGGGACATGGCAACATGGCATGCCCACAATTTACTCACCCTAACCCGTATGTTTTTGGAATGTCAGAGGAAACCTATGTGATGACAAAGAGAAGGTACAAAATCCTAATAGACAATGGTGGAAATTGAACCCTGTTCTTACAGTTGGAGCTGCAAGGTGTTACATTAATCACTGCACTACCATGTCAATATTAGATACTTGCATTGACAAGCAGGTGGTACAGGTGTAACTAACAAAGTGGCCACTGAGTGTATACGTATGTATTTCAATAATACATTTTGCTTTGACTTTGACTTTGAGAAGAATTAGTCTTGCACAGGGACTTGTGACCTGGAATGAACTTTGCAACAATAGATGAGCAGTATCTTCAGAAAGAGAATTAGGTAAAGGTTTGAAGAGCGTATGTTTAGCAGGAATGGGAGAGGAAAAGCGGAATCACTTTTTTCATAGGCAATTTGACATTTTTTAATCAGCTGGTACAGCAGTGAATTAATTTATCAAGATCATCTCTGTGTCGCAGAGTCAGATCGATAGTGCCATAGAGTCATAGAGCATGGAAACAGGCCCTTTGGCCCCATTGGTCCATGCCGAGCAAGGGTCTCATCACATCCATTCCATTTCCGATGCTTTGGCGCATATCCTTCTAAGCCTTCTCTATCCATGTTCCTGTCGATGTGGTCCAGTTTCTGGAGCCTGATGGAGTCATAGAGCAATACAGCGCAAACCAGGCCCATTGTCCCATCTAGTCTGTGATGAGCTGTTATTGTGCCTACTCCACTGACCTGCACCTGGACCATAGCCTCCATACCCTTCCCATCCATGCACTTAGCCAAATTTCTCTTAAATCTTGAAATTGAACCCACATCCAGACTTCTGCTGGCACCTCATTCCACCCTCTAACTGAAGAATGAGTTGTAGTCCTTCTGAGTCGGGGTGGGGCTACAACTAGAGGTCATGGGTTAAGGGTGAAAGGTGAAATGTTCAACGGGAACATGAGGGGAAACCTCTTCACTCAGAGAGTCATGAGAGGGTAAAATAAGCTGCTAGTGCAAGTGGTGCATGAAAGCTTGATTTCAATGCTTAAGAAAAATTTGGATAGGTACATGGATGGCAGGGGTATGGAGGGCAATGTTCCCTTCACAGGTCAATGGGATTAGGCAGTTTAAGTAGTTCAGCACAGGCTAGATGGGCTGAAGGGTCTGCACCTGCGCAGTACATTTCTATAAGTTCCTCTTCATGCTCCCTTTAAGTATTTACAACGATAAGCTACTTACAATGTTACAACTATGATGAATGTATGGCAAAAATGTATAAGAAATACAAGAGAACATTTAAGAAGGAAACCAGGAGGTTGCTCAAACAGATAAGGTGAAGGAGAATCCCAAAGGCTTCTACAGATATATTAAATGGATGCAAGGGACAAAACGGGTTCTGTTGAAGATCAGAGTGGTCATCTTTTGGAGCCAAAAGAGATGGGAGAGATCTTAAAGTGATTTTTTGCACCTGTATTTACTTGGGAGATGGACGCAGAGTCTATAGAAGTGAGGCAAAGCAGCAACAAGGTCACGGACAGAATTGAAGCAAATCAGGGTGGATAAATCCCTAGGGCATGCAAGGTGTTCCTTTGGACCTTGTGAGACCTAAAGCAGAAATTGCAAAGATATTTAAAAGTTCCTTAGCCATGGGTGATGTGCCAATGGATCGAAGAATAGCTGAAGTTATTGCATTGTTTAAGAAAGGTCTTAAGAAAAAGTTGGGAAATTATAGGCTTGTGAGCCTGATGCCACTAGCGGGAAAGTTATTGGAAGGTATTCTAAGAGACTGGATATATAAGCATTTGACCTTAAGACCATTTGGCACAGGAGCAGAACTGGGCCATTTGGACACCATTCAATCATGGCTGACCCTTTGTTCCCCTCCTCAGACCCACTCCCTGGCCTTCTCCCTGTAATCTTTGATGCTGTGTCCAATCAAGAACCTATCAAGCTCTGCCTGAAGTACACCCAACGACCAGGCCTCCACAGCTGCCTGTATGTGACCAAGTACTCCATAGCCTCAACCTTAATAACTGACTGCAACATCTTCATAACCACTGAGGTCAGGCTAACTGGTCTATAATTTCCTTTCTGCTGCCTTCCTCCTTTCTTAAAAAGTGGAGTGACGTTTTCAATTGTCCAGTCCTCTGGCACCATGCCAGAGTCCAATGGTTTTTAAAAGATTATCAATAACGCCTCCACAATCTCTTCCATTACCTCTTTCAGAACCCTAGGGTACAGTTCATCTGGTCCTGGTGACTATTATTCCCTTAGGTCTTTCAGGCTTTAGAGCACCTACTCCCTTGGAATAGTAACTGCACTCACTTCTCTTCCCCCACCCCCTTCAACATCTGGCACACTGCTTGTGTGTTCCACAGTGATGACTGATGAAAAATACTCATTTAGTTCATCTGCCATCTTCTTGGCCCTGTTATTAACTCTCTGGCCTCATTTTCTAGACATCTTATATCCACTCTCATCTCTCTTATTTTTTCATACTTGAAAAAGCTTTTATACTTTGATATTGTTTTCTAGCTTTCTTTCATATTTCATCTTTCCCCTTCCTAATGATTCTTTTAGTTGCTCTCTGGGTAGACAGGGACAGATTAGGGATGGTCAATATGGTTTTGTAAGTGGTAGATTGTATCTGACAAATCTTATGGAGTTTTTGAGGAGGTTACCAGGAAAGTTGATGAAGGCAATGCAATGGATGTTGTCTACATGGACTTTAGCAAGGCACTTGACAAGATACTGCATGGGAGGTTTTTCAAGAAGGTTCAGTTTGGCGTTCAGGATGAGGTAGTAAATTAGATTAAACTTTTCTTTGCGGGAGAAGCCAGAGAGTGGTAGTAGAAGGTTGACTCTTTGACTAGAAGCTCTAATTAGTGGTGTGCTGTGTTCATTGTTTGTCATCTATATCAATGATCTGGATGATAATGTGATAAACTGAATCAGTAAATTTACAGATGACACTGAGATTGGGGTTCAGTGGAGAGCGAGGAAGGCTGTTGAACTTGCAGTGGGGTCCAGACCAGCTGGAAAAATGTGTTGAAAAAAGGCATATCTGAATCAGCAGAGTGAGGTTCTGCACTTAGGGAGGACAAACCAGGGTTGGATTTACATGGTGAGCGGTAGGGCACTGACGAGTGTGGTAGAATAGATCTGGTATACAGATTCATGATTCCATGAAAGTGGTATCACTGGTAGATAGGGTCATATGGAGAGTTTTAGGTGCATTGGCATGCATAAATCAAAATATTGAGCACAGGAGGTGGGATGTTATGTTGAAGTTGTATAAAATGCTGTTAAAGCCTAATTTGGATTATTGTGTACAGTTCTGGTCACAAGCCTACAGGAAAGACATAAAGAAGGTTGAAAGAGTACAAGAGAAATTTACAAGAATGTTGCCATGTCTGGAGGACCTGAGTGATAAGGAAAGATTGAATAGGTTAGGACTTTATTCCTTAGGATGTAGAAGATCGAGAGGAGATTTAATAGTGGTATACAAAATTATGAGGGGCGTTGACAGGGTAAACGCAAGCAGACTTTTTCCATTGAGGTTGAGTGAGACTAGAACTAGAGGTCATGGGTTAAGGGTGAAAGGTGAAATATTTTCACTCAGAGGCTGGTGACAGTGTGGAACAAGCTGCCAGCAGATGTGGTGGCTGTGGGTTTGATTTAAGGGAAATTTGGATAGGTACCTGGGTGGGAGAAGTAGGGAGGGCTATGGTCCGGGTGCGTGTTGATGGGATTAATAGTTCAGCATGGACTAGATGGACCAAAGAGCCTTTTTCTGTAGTATAGTGTTCTATGACTCATAGTATGCAACTTGGAGAGGAACCTATGGGTGTTGGTGTCCAGAGGTTTTTGTTGTCCTTCCGGAGGTTTTGGGAAATGCTGATAAAGTCTTCAGAAATCAATGTGTTTTTGTCGAGGAATAAGTACATGAACGGGAGGTGTATGGGGGTGCTATGGTCCGGGTGCAGTTCGATGGGGCTATCCAGAGCAACAGTTCAATACAGACTGAAGGTCCTGTTTCTGTGCTTTATGACTCTAAGAATCTATTGGGTAGCCAGAGACTTCTTCTCAAGGCAGAAATGGCTTATACAAGGGAGCATGATTTTAAACTGTTTGAAGATAGGATAAGGGGGAACGTCAGAGGTAGTTTTTTTTTAAACAGAGCGTGGAACACCCTGCCAGGGTTGGTGGTAGAGGCGCTTCAATCAGTGAGAAGTGGAGTCGATCAAGACCCCGCACGCCATCTCTGGTCTCCTAACGACTCGTGTTCACGGTCCTCTCCTGGGATTTTCTTGGGGACAGCAGGGCACTAGATCACTCACTTGAACTCTAAACTGTAATCACAGGCAACATCAGTTTCTGAAACACAATTAAGATAAAAGGAATAAGTAAAAGGCGTAGAAAATCTGAAATAATTGACTATCTGGGAGATGTCGCCCCAGGAACCATTGTTTGTTGGTGCCATCTTGACATCTGCTTCATAAACAAGAGAGAATCTGCAGATGCTGGAAATCCAGAGCAACACACACAACATACTGGAGGAACTCAGGAGGTCAGGCAGCAGCTATGCAGGGGAATAGAGTCAACGTTTCAGGCCGAGACCCTTCATGAATGAAGAGTCTGGGCCGGAAACTTCGACTCTTTGTTCCTTATTTGCTTTTTACAACTCAGTCAGTTAAGATTCAGTGTTTATTTTGTTCTTTGTCAATGCCTCTGCTATAGAAATCGGTGCCTCTTTAATTGGTGTTTTAGCTATTCGTTGGTCACGCTCCTCTGCTTTCTGCAGACGACCCTGCGCTTATTTCATGTTTAAAGAATTCTGCTACCTGCTTTATTCCTTCTGTTGCAGATCGTTCATGGTTCACTGACATCCTCTCACTGAACTCTTTCTTCCCGGTGATGAGCCCCTAGCCTGCATTTCCTTCTGATGCACTCCAGTCTTTGATCTGATCAGCAGCTCTCCACTGCCATGACTGATGTCTTTTCACTGAATTCCTCTAAGTTCTTGTTTTGATGTGTTCGACATGCTGGTGCATTTGCGAGTGGCTGAAGTCATGTTACAGGATCTGAGGCTAAATGCAAACTTCATTTCAACCACTCCAGTAAAACGTTCATTTGATCCAAGCACAGCGTTATGCTTTGAGGCCCTCTGTTGGTTGGGACCTACCATGGATGCCATGTCCTAGCTATCTACGTTATGCCATTAGTCGATATGCAAGCCACAAGCCAGGGCAGTACGATATGGAGAGTTGATGAATTCAAAGGAACTTCAAAGACTGATACAGTGTGACACCTCTGACCTCTCTCATTGACAATGAATTTTTTCCCACAGAACAACCAATCACTGGATTTTTTTTTCTTTGATTTTTGCACTATTCTCTGTAAGCTCTAGAGATAAGACCATAAGCTCATAAGACCTAGGAGCAGAATTAGGCCACTTGTTCCTTCGAGGCTGCTCCAGCACTCAATCATGGCTGATCCTTTTTTCTGCTCCTCAGCTCCACTCCCTGGCCGTCTGCCTTGGATGCTGTGTCCAATCAAAAACCTATCAAGCTCTGTCTTAAATACACCCAATGACCTGGCCTCCACAGCTGCCTGTGATAATAAACTCCACAAATTCACCACCCTTAGGCTAAAGAAATTTCTCTGCATCTCTGTTTTAAATGAACGCTCCCCTATCCAGAGGCTCTGTTCCCTTGTCCTAGACTCCCCCACCATGGGAAGCATCCTTTCCACATCTACTCTATCTCGGCCTTTCAACATTTGAAAGGTTTCAATGAGATCCATCCCCACCCACACCACACCCCCCATCCTTCTAAATTCCAGTGAGTAAAGACCCAGAGCTATCACACGTTCCTCATATGGTAACCCCTTCATTCCTGGAATCATCCTTGTGACTCTCCTCTGAAACCTCTGCAATGCCGGCATATCTTTTCTCAGATGAGGAGCCCAAAACTGTTCACAATACTCAAGGTGAGACTTCACCACTGCCTTATAAAGCCTCAGCATCACATCCCTATTCTTGTACAGTGTCTATAAAAAATATTCACTCCCCCTCCCCGGAGGTTTTCATGATTTATTGTTTTACAGTATTGAATCACATTGGATGTAATCTGGCTTTTTTTGACACTGATCAACGGAAAAAGACTCTTTTGTGTCGAAAGTGAAAACAGATCTTTACAAAGTTATCTAAATTGCAAATATAAAACACAAAATAATTGATTGCATAAGTATTCACCAGCATAGAACATAGAATAATACAGCACAGTACAGGCCCTTCAGCCCACAATATTGTGCTGACCCTTAAACCCCACCTCCCATATATCCCCCCACCTTAAATTCCTCCATATACCTGTCTCGTAGTCTCTTAAGCTTCACTAGTGTATCTGCCTCCACCACTGACTCAGGCAGTGCATTCCACACACCAACCACTCTCTGAGTGAAAAACCTTCCTCTAATATCCCCCTTGAACTTCCCTCCCCTTACCTTAAAGCCATGTCCTCTTGTATTGAGCAGTGGTGCCCTGGGGAAGAGGCGCTGGCTGTCTCCTCTATCTATTCCTCTTTATATCTTGTATAACTCTATCATGTCTCCTCTCATCCTCCTTCTCTCCAAACAGTAAAGCCCTAGCTCCCTTAATCTCTGATCATAATCCTTTTCTCCTAAAGGAACATACAAATTCTGTGCTCTCAATATTTCACGTTTGAAAACCTCCCACTTACCAAGCGTTTCTTTGCCAGAAACCAACCTATCCCAATTCATGCCTGCTAGATCCTTTCAGATGCCACCAAGATTGACCTTTCTCCAATATAGCATGAAAATACAAGGACCATTCCTATCCATATAACCATATAACAATTACAGCACGGAAATAGGCCATCTCGGACCTTCTAGTCCATGCCGAACGCTTACTCTCACCTAGTCCACCGACCTGCACAGCCCATAACCCTCTATTCCTTTCCTGTCCACATACCTATCCAATTTTACTTTAAATGACAATATCGAAGCTGCCTCTACCACTTCTACTGGAAGCTCATTCCACGTAGGTACCACTCTCTGAGTAAAGAAGTTCTTTCTCGTCTTACCCTTAAAATTTTGCCCACTAACTCTCAACTCATGTCCTCTTGTTTGAATCTCCCTTATGCTCAATGGAAAAAGCCTATCCATGTCAACCCTATCTATCCCCCTCATAATTTTAAATACCTCTATAAAAGTCCCCACTTAACTTTCTACGCTCCAAAGAGTAAAGACCTAACTTATAGACAATGGACAATAGACAATAGGTGCAGAAGTAGACCATTCGGCCCTTTGAGCCTGCACTGCCATTTTGAGATCATGGCTGATCATCTACTATCAATACCCAGTTCCTGCCTTGTCCCCATATCCCTTGATTCCCCTATCCATAAGATACCTATCTAGCTCCTTCTTGAAAGCATCCAGAGAATTGGCCTCCACTGCCTTCCAAGGCAGTGCATCCCCCACAACTCTCTGGGAGAAGTTTTTCCTTAACTCTGTCCTAAATGACCTACCCCTTATTCTCAAACCATGCCCTCTGGTACTGGACTCTCCCAGCATCTGGAACATATTTCCTGCCTCTATCTTATCCAATCCCTTAATAATCTTATATGTTGCAATCAGAACCCCTCTCAATCTCCTTAATTCCAATGTGTACAAACCCAGTCTCTCTAACCTCTCTGTGTAAGACAGTCCGGACATCCAAGGAATTAACCTTGTGATTCTATGCTGCATTTCCTCTACAGCCAGGATGTCCTTCCTTAACCCTGGAGACCAAAACTGTACACAATACTGCAGGTGTGGTCTCACCAGGGCCCTGTACAAATGCAAAAGAATTTCCTTGCTCTTGTACTCAATTCCCTTTGTGGTAAAGGCCAACATTCCATTAGCCTTCTTCACTGCCTGCTGCACTTGCTCATTCACCTTCAGTGACTGATGAACAAGGACTCCTAGATCTCTTTGTATTTCTCCCTTACTTAACTTTACACCATTCAGATAATAATCTGCCTTCCTGTTCTTACTCCCAAAGTGGATAACCTCACACTTATTCACATTAAATGTCATCTGCCAAGTATCTGCCTGCTCACCCAGTCTACCAAAGTCACCCTGAATTCTCCTCACATCCTCATCACGTGTCACACTGCCACCCAGCTTAGTATCATCAGCAAACTTGCTGATGTTATTCTCAATGCCTTCATCTAAATCGTTGACATAAATCGTAAACAGCTGTGGTCCCAATACCGAGCCCCGTGGCACCCCACTAGTCACCACCTGCCATTCCGAGAAACACCCATTCACCGCTACTCTTTGCTTTCTATCTGCCAACCAGTCTTCTATCCATGTCAATATCTTCCCCCCAATGCCATGAGCTTTGATTTTACCCACCAATCTCCTATGTGGGACCTTATCAAATGCCTTCTGAAAATCGAGGTACACTACATCCACTGGATCTCCCTTGTCTAACTTCCTGGTTACATCCTCGAAAAACTTCAATAGATTAGTCAAGCATGAGTTACCCTTGGTAAATCCATGCTGGCTCAGCCCAATCCTATCACTGCTATCTAGATATGCCACTATTTAATCTTTAATAATGGACTCTAGCATCTTCCCCACTACTGATGTTAGGCTGACAGGTCGATAGTTCTCTGTTTTCTCCCTCCCTCCTTTCTTAAAAAGTGAGATAACATTAGCCATTCTCCAATCCTCAGGAACTGATTCTGAATCTAAGGAACATTGGAAAATGATCACCAATGCATCCACAATTTCCAGGGCCACCTCCTTTAGTACCCTAGGATGCAGACCATCTGGACCCGGGGATTTGTCAGCCTTCAGTCCCATCATTCTACTCACCACCGTTTCCTTCCTAATGTCAATCTGTTTCATTTCCTCTGTTACTCTATGTCCTTGGCCCATCCATACATCTGGGAGATTGCTTGTTTCTTCCTTAGTGAAAACAGATCTAAAGTACTCATTAAATTCTTCTGCCATTTCTCTGTTTCCCATAACAATTTCACCCAATTCATTCTTCAAGGGCCCAACATTGTTCTTAACTATCTTCTATCTCTTCACATACCTAAAAAAGCTTTTGCTATCTTCCTTTATATTCCTGGCTAGCTTGCGTTCATACCTCATTTTTCTCACCGTATTGCCTTTTTAGTTAAGTTCTGTTGTTCCTTAAAAACTTCTCAATCATCTGTCCTCCCACTCACCTTAGCTCTGTCATACTTCCTTTTTTTTAATGCTTTGCAATCTCTGACTTCCTTTGTCAACCACTGTGGCCCCTTTCCCCCCTTTGAATCCTTCCTTCTCCAGGGGATGAACTGACTTTGCACCTTGTGCATTATTCCCAAGAATACCTGCTATTGCTGTTCCACTGCCTTTTCTGCTAGGATATCCATCCAGTTAACTTTGGCCAGCTCCTCCCTCATGGCTCCATAGTTTCCTTTGCTCAACTGCAACACTGACACCTCCGAGCTGCCCTTATCCTTCTCAAATTGCAGATAAACACTTATCATATTATGATAAGTTTTTATCACTTGTTCAACCTTTCTGTGTAACTTAGGTGCTGAAACCCAGGTAACATTCTAGTAAATCTTCTCTGTACTCTCTCTATTTTGTTCACATCTTTCCTATAATTCGGTGACCAGAACTGTACACAATACTGCAAATTTGGCCTCACCAATGCCTTGTACAATTTTAACATCACATCCCAACTCCTATACTCAATGCTCTGATTTATAAAGGACAGCATACCAAAAGCTTTCTTCACCACCCTATCCACATGAGATTCCACCTTCAGGGAACTATGCACCATTATTCCTAGATCATTCTGTTCTAATGCATTCTTCAATGCCCTACCATTTACCATGTATGTCCTATTTGGATTATTCCTACCAAAATGTAGCACCTCACACTTTTCAGCATTAAACTCCATCTGCCATTTTTCAGCCCTCTCTTGTAACTGGCCTAAATCTCTCTGCAAGCTTTGAAAACCTACTTCATTATCCAGAACACCATCTATCTTAATATCATCTGCATACTTACTAATCCAATTTACCATCCCATCATCCAGATCATTAATTTATATGACAAACAACATTGGACCTAGTACAGATCCCTGAGGCACACCACTAGTCACTGGTCTCCAACCTGACAAACAGTTATCCACCACTACTCTCTGGCATCTCCCATCAAGCTACTATTGAATCCATTTTACTACTTCAATATTAATACTTAACAATTGAACCTTCCTAACTAGTCTTCCATGTAGAACCTTGTCAAAGGCCTTACTGAAATCCATATAGACAACATCCACTGCTTTACCCTCGTCAATGTTCCTAGTAACCTCTTCAAAAAATTCAATAAGATTTGTCAAACATAACCTTCCACACACAAATCCATGTTGACTGTTCCTAATCAGACACTGTCTATCCAGATAATTATATATACCATCTTTAAGAATACTTTTCATTAACTTAGCCACCACTGACGTCAAACTTACAGGCCGATAATTGTTAGGTTTACTCTTATAACCCTTTTTAAACAATGGAACAAAATGAACAATACGCCAATCCTCTGGCACCATCCCCATTTCTAATGACATTTGAAATATTTCTCTCAGAGCCCCTGCTATTTCTGCACTAACCTCCCTCAAGACCCTAGGAAATATCCTGTCAGGACCTGGAGATTTATCCGCTTCTATATTCCTTAAAAGCGCCAGTACTTCCTCCTCTTTAACCATCATAGTTTCCATAACTTCCTTACTTGTTTCCCTTACCTTACACAATTCAATATCCTTCTCCTTAGTAACACCGAAGAAAAGAAATTGTTCAATATCTCCCCCAACTCTTCTGGCTCCACACATAGCTGTCCACTCTGATTCTCTAAAGGACCAATTTTATCCCTCACTATCCTTTTGCTATTAATATAACAGTAAAAATCCTTTTGATTTATTTTCACCTTACTTGCCAAAGCAACCTCATATCTCCTTTTAGTTTTTCTAGTTTCTTTCTTAAGATTCTTTTTACATTCTTTATATTCATCGAGCTCCTCATTTACTCCATGCTGCCTATATTTATTGTAGATATTTCTCTTTTTCTGAACCAAGTTTCCAATATCCCTTGAAAACCCTGGCTCTCTCAAACTTTTAACCTTTCCTTCCAACCTAGCAGGAATATAAAGATTCTGTACCCTCAAAATTTCACCTCTAAATGACCTCCATTTCTCTATTACATCCTTCCCATAAAACAAATTTTCCCAATCCACTCCTTCTAAATCCTTTCACAACTCCTCAAAGTTAGCCTTTCTCCAATCAAAAATCTCAACCCTGGGTCCAGTCCTATCCTTCTCCATAATTATATTGAAACTAACAGTATTGTGTTCACTGGACCCGAAGTGCTCCCCAACACATACCTCCATCACCTGACCTATCGCATTCCCTAACAGGAGATCCAACACTGCCCCTTCTCTAGTTGGTACCTCTATGTATTGCTGCAAAAAACTATCCTGCACACAATTTACAAACTCCAAACCACCCAGCCCTTTTACAGTATGGGCTTCCCAGTCTATTTGTGCAAAATTAAAATTCCCACAACCACAACCCTGTGCTTGCTACAAATATCTGCTATCTCCTTGCAAACTTGCTCCTCCAATTCTCACTCCCCATTATAATACACCCCATAAGTGTTACTACACCTTTCCCATTTCTCTATTCCACCCAAATAGCCTCCCTAGACAAGCACTCTAATCTATCCTGTCAGAGCACTGCTGTAATATTTTCTCTGACAAGCAATGCAACACCTCACCCTCTTGTCCCTCCAATTCTATCACACCTGAAGCAACAAAATCCAGGAAAATTTAGTTGCCAATCACACCCCTCCTGCAACTATGTTTCACTAATAGCTACAACATCATACTTCCAGGTATCAATCCATGCTGTAAGCTCATCCACCTTTCTTACAATGCTCCTAGCATTAAAATAAATGCATTTAAGAAATTCTCCACCTCTTACTTTCTGTTTATCACTAACTGTGTAAACAACTTAACTATCTTCTTTTTCTTCCTTCTCCCATCCATCTGTTCCTACACTTTGGTTCGCCTCCCCCCTTGTATCTAGTTTAAATCCACTGGAGCCTCTTTAGCAAACCCACCTGCAAGAATATTTGTCCCCTTCCAGTTCAGATGTAAACCGTCCTGCCGGAACAGGTCCACCTTCCCTGGAAAACTCCCCAATTATCTATAAATCTGAAGCCCTCCCTCCTGCACCATGTCTTCAGCCACGTGTTGATCTGCGCTATTTTACTATTTCTAAACCCACCTGCACATGGCACTGGTAGCAATCCTGAGATTGCTATCCTGGAGGTCCTGTCCTTTAACTTAGCACCTAACTCCCTAAATTCACCTTTCAGGACCTCCTCACTCTTCCTACCCACGTCATTGGTCCCTACATGGACCACAACATCCGGCTGCTCACCCTCCCTCTTGAGAATGCTGAGAACTTGATCCGAGATTTTGCAGACCCTGGCACCAGGGAGGCAACAGACCATCTGGGATTTTTGATCTCTTCCACAGAACCTCTTATCTGTACCCCTAACTATCGAATCCCCGATCACTACTGCTTGCCTCTTTTCCCTCCTTCCCTTCTGAGTTGAGGGTCCAGTCTCAAAGCCAGCGACACAATCACTGCAACTTGTTCCTGGTAGGTTGTCCCCACCCACAGTATCCACCATCTGCATAATTATCTTGAAACTGATGGTTCCTTGTGGTTATCATTGAAGAGGGAGAGGAGGTGGTAAAGGGGAATCCTCCCAATTCTCATTAAATGTTCTCAATGGTGTGCATCTCAAATAGCCTCTGATAACAAAGTCCAGCTCCTGGCCTTCACATGTAGTTTAGCTAATATGCCCAGAGCAGCCACTTCTCCTGATAGGAGATGGGGCAAAGGCAGGTTATTAGCACCTTAAAACTGGACACTTCTGGCAGATGGGGCTTGTCAGCCGCGGCTGGCAGCTTATCTAGAGAAGGAAAACTCTGATCGCAAACCTCCACTGTGCACTGCTATACCCACTCATGGGTATGCCTTTGGGAGTAAACCCTGAGGACTAATCTGGAGCTGGAGTCCCCCGCAATAGTATCCAAAGCGGCATACTTATTTTTGAGGAGAATGGCCACAAGGGTGCTCTGTGCCAACTGTTTATCCACATTTCGATTTGTCCTGACAGTCATCCAGCTACCTGCCTCCTCCATCTTTGGGGTGAATACTTCCCTGTAACTCTGATCAATTATCTCCTCACTCTCCCGTACAAGTTGAAGGTCATTCAGCTGCTGCTCCAGATCCATAATATGGTCTTCAAGACTTTGAGTCTCCAAGGTCTCTAACATCCAGCATGAAGAACACACAATAGCTGTTTACTACACTTGGTATGGTAAGAGGAACAAAAGGGAACCTTAACAGAAGCTTACCCAGGGTAGAATATTTGGTAGTGAGGAGGAACGGAAGGTTCTTGGGGTTCATGTCGAAATATCCCTCAAAATTTCCACACGTCGATTGGAGGCATATGGTGTGTTGGTCTTCATGAGTTGGGGGGGTGGGGGCTGAGTTCAAGAGTTGTGAGGTAATGTTGCAGCTCCATTTAACCCCTGGTTAGTCCACACTTGCACTATTCTGTTCAGTTCTGGTCACCTCATTATAGGAAGGATGTGGAAGCTTCAAAGAGGATGCAGAGGAGATTTGCCTGCACTAGAAAGCATGTCTTATGAAGATAGGTTGAGCAAGCTAGGGCTTTTTTCTTCGGAGTGATGGATGGTGGGAGGCAACTTGATTGATGTGAATAAGATTATGAGATACATAAATAGAGTGGACAGCTGAGCCTTTTTCCCTGAGCTGAAATGGCCAATACAAATGGGCATAATTTAAAAGTGATTAAAGGAAAGTATATGGGAGATGACAGTGGTAAGGTCTTTACGCAGAGAGTGCTCAGTGTGTGGAATACTCTGTCAGGGTTGGCTACAGAGGCAAATTCATTAGAGACATTTAAGAAACTCTTAGATAGCCACATGGATGAAAAAAAAAATATAGGGCTGTGTAGGAGGGAAGGGTTAGATTGATCTTAGAGTGGGTTAAGGGGTCGGCACAGGCTGTACTATTCTAGAATGTTCGATGCTTCATGTAATATCATCTTGAAGTCCAGCATATTCCAGAGGCGCCAATCCCAAATCCAGCATCCTGTGCAATAGGCACCTGATTCCAAACCTGTACCCCAATGATCCCTCCATGATAACAAGCATGAAGTTAGGCGGCCACTAACTGGACCGCTGCACCAGTGCAGAGTTTGCTTGCCTCTCATCCAACGTGCTGGACTGGATCTCCAAGCACTCAGCGTTTATGCACAAGCTGATAATTCTGGCCCAAAACCTACAATTACTGATGGCAGGAATTTTCAACATCTGCTGTGGCTGTTCTACCTATTCGGTTTTCATCCTGTTGAGCTGCAGTAGGTCCTCGGATGGTGCCAATCCACATTCTTCAACTCTTGAGGTGATCTTGGAACTACTCTTTACATGTAATTGGTGACAGCTTCCATCATCTTTTCAAATAGCCTCTTACAACCTAAACGTCTGAGTTCCTGGTCCTGTCACATTCAAGAACCTATGCTCCCACCCTGCTCATGGTCTGTTTGTCCCACTCTCATCAAGTTGGGGGGGGTGCGATACAGCATCCACACCAGGGCCACCAGACTCAAACCAGTTACTTTCCCCAAGCACAGAGTCTAATCAACAGCTCCACCCACTAACCCACCCCTCCACACTGCCAAACAACTCTACTTTTATCATGCACAACATGCTGCAGGAACTCAGCAGGTCGGGCACCATCCGTGGAAATGAACAGTTGACGTTTCGGGCCGAGACCCTTCGACAGGAACCTCGGCCCGAAACATTGACTGCTTGTTTCCACAGATGCTGCCCGACCTGCTGAGTTCATCCAGCGTGTTGTGCATGTTGCTTTGACCCCAGCATCTGCAGAGTATTTTGTGTTTACTACTTTTATCATTTCCTGTCAGAGTAACCTTATGTCCAGGCACTCCTGTTCCAAGTGTCACTTTATGGACATACAATCAATCCATGTCTACAAGCTATCTTTATTTATATTTATTGTGCTTTTTAAAACTATTGTTACTTTATCTTATTGTGTTGTTTTTGTGCTGCGTCTGATCTGGAGTAACAGTTCTTTTGTTCTCCTTTACGCTTGTGTACAGGAAATGACATTAAACAATTTTGAAGCTTGAATGAAACACATTGGCATGCAAATTGATATTGATGGATACAGATAGACATGGTTAGGGAAAGGCAGCACTAGCATTGATAAATCTAGAAACAAGTTAAGTTGTTGACTATGAAAACAGTGCAAACTGTTGCAGTGGCACAATACTGTAGCAGTTAGCACAACACTACTAAAGCACAAGTTCAATTCCTGCCGCTGTCTGTAACGGGTACGTAAGTTTGCCCTGGACTGTGCGGGTTTCCTCCGTGTGTTCTGGTTTCCTCCCACTTTCCAAGGACATACTGAATGGTAGGTCCATTTGTCTCATGGGTATAATTGGGCAGGGCAGGCTTATTGGGCCAGAAGGACCTATTACCATGCTATTTGTCTGAAATTTTTAAAAAATGGGACAGCATCTAATTTTAATCTGGTTTCCCTGACAGAAGAACATACAGTAGAAGTCTTGAGTGTTATGGTTATTATTCTATCATGGATTCATTGAGTCTGTCCGTAAGAAAATAAATCCTGTGGTTGTATATGGTGACATATATGTACTTTGTTAACAATACATTTACTCCGAGTGACTATGCTATCTTGCTATCTTTGACAGCTAGTTTAATTATCACCATTTATCTCATTTCTTGTCCCAGTTCTCTGGATGTGTTGTGGTAGTTAATGGGTTAATCCCAAACCGTATTGTACAAGCAGTATTATCAATAAAGTTCAGTTGAACAGCCTGCATGCTGGCTTCCTGGTGCGCTCTGCACTCTCCCCATTATCAAACACAACAGTATGCATTCTGTGGGTTGCATATTTAAAGAGGTTTTGATCAGGAAAGGCTCAGAATTGGGGTTCAATTTAGAATTTGCATCGTTGAGACATATACAATTCCAGAAAATGAGAGGGCACAGCCTTAAGGTGAGCTGGGGAGTTTATAAAGGAGATTGTGCAGCAATTTATTTTTACACAGAGAGTGGAAAGTGCCTGGAAAGGGCTACCTAGGCTGGTGGAAACAGAGTGATAATGGCATTAAAGAAACACACACAAAATGCTGGAGGAACTCAGCAGGTCAGGCTGCATCCATGGAAATGAATTAACAGTCGACATTTTGGGCCAAGACCCTTCTTCAGGACTGAGAAGGAAGGGGGAAGATGCCAGAATGAAAAGGTGGGTGGAGGGGAAGGAGGATAGCTAGAAGGTGATAGGTGAAGCCGGGTAGATGGGGATGATCAAGGGTTGGAGAAGAGGTAATCTGAGAGGAGAGGAGAGTGGACTAGAGGAGAAAGGAAAGAAGATGGGGAACTAGGGGAAGTAATGGGCAGATGAGAGGAAGTGAAAGGTCAGAGTGGGGGTTGGGGGGGGTGTGAATTGGTCCAGCAGAAGGAGAAATCGATATTCACACCATCAGGTTGGAAGGTACCAGACTGAATATAAGGAAGGTGTTACTCCTGCACCCTGAGGCTGGCCTCATCTTGGCACAAGAAGTGACATTAAAGAGGCTTTTTGACAGATAAATGAACATAAAAGGATATAGGAATATGGACAATGTGCAGGCAGAGGTGACTAGTTTATTAGTTTAGTTTTATAATAATCTGTTCAGCACATATCATTGGCCAAAACACCTGTTCCTTTGCTACACCGCGCAATATTCAATGCTCTATATGAGGGAGCTTTAATGTTCAGGCCTGACTCTGTTGGCTGAAGGGCCTGTTCCAGTACTATACTGATCTACGTTCTATGTGAAGGACAGATGCTCAGAGGCTGTTTCGCTGGCTGGAGAAACCCTGCATCAAGGGCATCGGTCTCAGACGAGAAGGACAGCCCAGGTGACGGAAGAGAAGCACCTTTGTTCACACTAACACACACAGAGTGCGGGAGGAAATCAGGCAGCATCTCTGGAGAGGAATAAACAGTCAAGTTTCAGGGGAAGTAGTCTGCTTGGGAAAGCCATGGTATTGAGTCGCGAGTACAGAAGGAATCGGGGTAGAGTAGCAGTTAGTGCTTCGCTTTACAGTGATCAGCAACCTGGGCTCAAATCCTGCCACTGCTTGTAAGGAGATCGTACATTCCCCCTATGGCTGTGTTGATTTTCCCTGGATGTTCCGGTTTGCACCCACATTCCAGAGACATACAGGTTAGGGTTAGTAAATTATGGGCATGTTATTTGGTTCTGGAAGCCCTCAGCACATCCTCGCTGATTTGATTTGATGCAAATGACACATTTAACTGTATGTTTCAATGTAATGAGCACATCTACATGAAACACTGTCGCAGGAAAGCAGCAGCCATCATCAGAGATCCCCAACACCCAGGTCACGCTCTCTTCTCGCTGCTGCCATCAGGTAGAAGGTCCAAGAGCCTCAAGACTCACACTGCCAGGTTCAAGAATAGTTACTATCGCTCAACCATCAGGCTCTTGAATAACAGGAGATAACTACACTCACTGGCCCCATCATTGAAGTGTTCCTACAACCAGTGATCTCACTTTCACAGACTCTGTATCTCATTATTTCATGTTATTTATTGCTATGTATTTATATTTGCACTTGCAGTTTGTTGTCTTCTGCACTCTGGTTGATCTTTCACTGATCCTGTTACAGTCACTGTTCCATAGATTTGCTGAGTATCCCCGCAGGAAAAAGAATCTAGGGGATGTATATGGTAACATATGTACTTTGATAATAAAATTAACTTTCAACTTTGAGCATATGATAAATAAAGCTAATCACAGAGGTGGAGTCAGGCTTCAAAGATTAGTTGATGGATTGTTCAACCCTATGTATCTCAAAATAAATCTCAAGGCAGTATATGGTGACATATATGTATTTTGATAATAAATTTACTTTGAACTTTATAAGTTGTGACATGGAAACTGAACATTGGACAAAGTACAAGGCAAGAGGCTAAATGTCTTACTCCTGACTGCATGCTAGCAACGTCAAAATAGCACAAATAAAAGTTTTATCTATTGAATCATATTTTTATTACCTTTTTTTTGCATTGCAATAACCCTTTAGCAAGTACTTTTTTTTAAATGGTAACATTCGAGTTAACATTGAAAATGAAAAATTCCAGCCAGTAATATATACGGTATTGTGCAGCGCGATTTGGTACCAGGAGTTTGAGAGTCTCTGCAGGTGAGCAAGAAAAGAAAAACCCAGAGGGATTGTCAGACCACAGAGGCCACTGAGGTGACCGAGGTGATTTTGCTGCTGTCATCTGCCCAGGGCTGTAGGTTCTGCAGGGCGTAAAGGGAAGCATTGTGGGCGCAGAGTGGGTCCTGTTGAATGGGCTGAGTCAGCGACTTCTGGAAGGCCTCCTGTTGAAGCTGGATCATCAGCCGGTTTGCCTGTTGCCTCTCAGCTTCCCGCTCCTCGGCTGTCTGCCTCCTGGTTTAACAAAGAAAACACAGCGGGAAACTTCTTTAGAGGAGCATGGTTACAAATCGCCTTAGAGTCATAGAAAAGTACAGCTCAGAAACAGGCCCTTCAGCCTTTCTAGTCTGTGCTAAACCGTTTAATCTGCTTACTCCCATCGACCTCCACCTGGTCTCCATACCCCTACCATACACATACTGATCTTAACTTCTCTTAAACGTTGAAATCGATCTCGCGTGTACGACTTGTGCTGGCAGTTCTTTCCACACTCTTACCCCCCCCATGAGTGAAGAAGTTTCTCCTCATGTTCCCCTTAAACTTTTCACCTTTCACCCTTAACCCTTGGTTGTAGTCCCACCCAACCTCCATGGAAAAAGCCTGCTTGCACTTACCCTATAGATATCCCTCATAATGTTTTATACCTCTATCAAGCCTCCTCTACATTCTAAGGAGTAACATCCTAGTCTATTTTACCGATAGTCCATAGGGGGCATCTTGACCGGATGCATCACAGCTTTGCATGGCAACTGCTCTGCCTGTGAAAGAGAGTTCAGCACATCATGGAAGCCAGCCTCTGCCCTATGGATTCTGTCTATACTTGCTGCCGCGGCGAAAGAGCCAGCATTAATCAAAGACCCCAACCAGCCTGCACATTCTCCCTTGCCTTAGTGCAGGGGTTCCCAACCTGGGGCCCACAGACCCCTTGCTTAATAGTATTGGACCATGGCATAATAGTATTGGGAACCCCCTGTCTTAGAATCATTGAATAATATAGCACACAGAAGGCCATTCAACCCAACTGGACCACACTGACCAAGATGCCTAACTTAGCCAGTCCCACTTACTTGCATTTGGCCCATATACTTTTTTTCCTATCCATATACCTGTCTAAATACGTTTTAAATGGTATAAATGTGCCATCACACAAACCAAGTTGCCCTCCATTGACTCTGCTTCTTCTTGGCTTGGGAAAACCATGGACATAATTTTTCTTTAAATTAAAATTTTTGATTGAGTGGTTGAAAGAGATAATAAATTAACCATTATAAGACCATAAAATGTAGGAGCAGAAGTAGGCCATTTGGCCCATCGAGTCTGCTCTGCCATTCAATCATGGGCTGATTCAATTCTTCCAGTCATCTCCACTACCCTGCTTTCACCCCATATCCTTTGATGCCCTGGCTAATCAAGAACCTATCTATCTCTGCCTTAAATACACCCAATGACTTGGCCTCCACAGCCGCTCTTGGCAACAAATTCCACAGATTTAACACCCTCTGACCAAAGTAATTTCTCTGCATCTCAGTTTAAGAATAAAGGGTAGGCCATTTAGAACGGAGTTAAAGAAAAACTTTTTCATCCAAAGACTTTGGATCTGTGGAATGCCCTGCCTCAGAAGGCAGTGGAGGCCAATTCTCTGGATGCTTTCAAGAAAGAGTTAGATAGAGCTCTTAAAGGTAGCAGAGTCAAGGGATAAGGGCAGAAGGCAGGAACGGGGTACTGATTGTAGATGATCAGCCAAGATCATAGTGAATGGCAGTGCTGGCTCGAAGGGCTGAATGGCCTACACCTGCACCTATTATCTATTGTCTATTATCTCAGTTCAATCCTGAGGTTGTGCCCTCTTGTCGTAGAATCCCCTACCATGGGAAATAACTTTGCCATATTATGGAACAGCAGAGCACACTTGATGGGCTGAATGTCCTAATTCTGCTCATGAGGCTTATGGTCTTATGATATTGCTAGGATTGAGGACCAGAGTTATCAGGAAAGGCTGAAGAGGTTAGGTCCAGTAACCCACCTAAATAACCCAAGACCAATTATTAAATATATAAATAAATAAAGTTATTTATTTATTATTATTATCTTATTTTGTTTTTTTCTTCTATATTATGTATTGCATTGTACTGCTGTTGCTAAGTTAACAAGTTTCACGTCGCGTGCCGGTGATAATAAACCTGATTCTGATTCTGAAATATTTAAATATTTCACCTCACACCCTTAACCCATGACGTCTAGCTGTAGCCTCGCCCAACCCGAGGGAAGAATGGCTGCATGCATGCATCCTAGCTGTAGGCTTTGTAATTTTGCATACCCCTCTTTAAAACAATACAGCAGAGTACAGGCTCTTCAGCCCATGATGTTGTGCAGACCTTTTTAACCCTCCCCTGCCACAGAGCCCTCCAGTCCTCTTTAATCCATGTGCTGATCTAAGAGTCTCTTAAATGCCCCTGATGCATCTGCCTCTACCATCATTCTCCTGTGCAGCAGGGGAATAAAGTCCTAACCTCTTCATCTTTTCCTTTTAAATAAGGTTCTCAAGTCCAGGCAATATCATAAGAAGCAGGAGCAGAATTAGGCCATTTAGCCCATCAGGTCTTCTCTACCATTCCGTCATGGCTGATTTATGATCACTCTCAAACCTATTCTCTTACCTTTTCCCCCATAACCTTTGATGCCCTGACTAATCCACAACCTATCAAGCTCTGCTTTTAAATATATCCAATGACTCAGCCCCAACAGCCAACGGTGGAAATGGATTCTACAGATTCACCAACCTCTGGCTAAAGAAATTCCTCCTCATATCTGTTCTAAAGGGACACTCTTTCAAGTTCAAGTTTATTGATATCTTTCCTGTAGGTAGGTGATGAGAACTGTCTGCTGTTTGCAAATTAACACAATAGCAACAGCAAATGACACTAATGGATTCAATTGTTTAATTCTTAGATTAGACTCTTTCATTGTATTTTCTTTGCATTTTAACAATTAATTACCTGTTTGTATTTTACATCATTACTTATATACATTGGGCATTGGAGTGGAGATACATCTCTACCAAAGGAGGTATAGGGTGCTTCTTCTCTCCATTAGTCTGCAGGTCACCCTTGGCCAAGGTGTAGCACCTGCTTAGCCCCCTGATGGGGGTCACATGAATCCGTGGGAGCAGGTGGTGGATGGTCAGATGAGTGGCTGGTGCGCATCACAAGTCCTGGTTATAAGACCGCTGACATCAGGCAGGCAATCACTGGAGCGTATTGAAATTGGCTGGGGTCACCCATCTTGTAAAGACACTGCCCAGAAGAATGCAATGGCAAACTACTTATGTAGAAAAATTTGCCAAGAACGATCATGGTCTTGGAAAGCCCACGATCACCTAAGTCATACGATGCAAAACATGATGATGATAATGACTTATATACAAGTTTCAGTTTATTATGCTTCCTAGTGGTTATAATGTGTATATGTTATTTCAGTGGCTAGAACTTAGAGGCTGGATTGGTATAATACTGGTATTATAATGTAAGTTTCACTTGGTACTACATTATTTGAATAATGGCCATCTCATTGGTTAACTCTTATCTACAAATCTGAATGGGATTCTCCTTATCTATGTAGTATAAAAATAATGCTCCACGCTGAGTGTCATCTTCTCAATTTTAATATCTTTGTGTCTTTCTCTTTAAGCCTTCTGCTACTAGTCTCTGCTTCTGGTTCCTGTGTTCTATCAATGTTTAATAAAATGATTGTGAAGTAACAAGTTCAGTGCCTCGTTCCCTACATCTTAAAGAACCTTGGATTTAAAATTCAGAATCTAACGTCACCAAAGTTCGTTGGATATTGTGAAGAGAGTGAAGTGAACGCAACACATCTGCTCTGGAGGTGCACACGTTCTGTGAATGGATTGACTGATGGAGTTGGAGATTCCATCTCCCCATTCATGCCTGCATTCTTGTGGTCTTATCCTATTCATAATTCCCATGCATGTGGCAAGTTTGGGCGCATGCTGTCCTCTGCTCTCTGGCAGGCAGTCTGTCGTGGTAATTTGCTGCACAGATTTCAGTAATTGCTACTTCCTTGTGGTAAGCATCAGATTCCTGTGTCAGTGACGGGCAATTAGGCTGTGTAGTCAGACCTGAATCTCCTCCAACTCCTAGTGAAGTATAGCTGCTAGCATGCTTTCTTTGTGATTTCATTAATGTTCAAGGTTCAAAACTTAAAGCCAGATTAAAGTGGCAGGGATCAAGAGCAAAAAATGTTTAGCTGATTTAAGCAGTGAGCCAGATTAAAAAGATTAAAGCATTGAATCTGAGGGTGAAAATGAACCAGTGTTCAGCTACCTGAGGCTTTACTCGCCTTAGGCCTGAGCTGACTTCGTGGCCTCCAGCCATCAGGCTCCATCTGCGCTTTCCTCAGAGCTGAACTGGCTCCGTGTTGGGGACACATTGTCAGAGACTTTTCACTTCATGTTCTGTATATTCTTTATTTGCTTCTTTGACTGTTTGCACAATTTGCTCTTTTTTTAACACACTGCGGGATTGATGGTCTTTGTTGCATTTTTTTCCTAGCGGACTCTATTGCGTTTCTTTTTTTTGTGGCTGCCTGTAAGAAGATGAATCTCAGGATTGTATATGGTAACTCAAAACAATCATTATCATCAGCACCCTTGCGTACCATGCTGTATTACACAGGCAATCATGGTCTTTCCATCTATGACCATGATTATTCTTGGCAAGTTTTTCTACAGAAGTGGTTTGCCATTGCCTTCTTCTGGGTAATGACTTTACAAGATCAGTGACCCCAGCCATTGTCAATAATCTTCAGAGATTGTCTGCCTGACATAGGCCGTTGCATAACCAGGACTTGTGATCTGCACCAGCTGCTCATATGACCATCCACCACCTGCTCCCGTGGTTTTACGTGACCCTGAATGGGTGGGGGGGGGGCTAACCAGGTGCTACATCTTGCCCAAGGGTGACCTGTAGGCTACTAGAGAGAAGAAACCCCTCACTGCTCCTTTGGTAGAGAGGTATCTCCACCCCACCACCCATTATTGTGTACATACTTTAGTACTAAATGTACCTTGAACTCTCAAGTATTCCTCCCACATTAAAAACAACCAGTACTGACAGCAGCCAATGACCCAGTAAACTAAATGAGATTTAGGATTTGACAACAGCTGACCACAATATTCTGGGCCATGCCATCTTCTCGCGACTACCATCTGGGCAAAGCCTGAAGTCCCACACCATCAAGTTCAGAAACAACAAGTTCCCTTCAACCATTTGGATCTTGAACAATTTGGCAAATCCCTGATCATGACTGTGTAGCAATGTTATGACCACTTTGATCACTCAATGGACTTTATGCATTTTTTGTCACAATTGTGTTTTTTTCTTATTTTTGTTTATGGTATTTTTTTGTTGTGAATGGGGTGTATTTGATGTCTGTCCCCGTGATGCTGCTGTAAGGAAATTTTCAATCGCACCTGTGCAGATGACCATAAGCTTGACCTTGATTTTGACTTAAACAATGAATCCAACCACTTACCCTCCATGGACACTTCCCACTACCTCAGGAAAACAGGCAGTGTAATCAAAGACCCCACCCACTCCAGTCATTCTGTCTTCTTCCCCCTCTCCATCAGGCTGAGGATACAAGAAAAGACCTCCCACTAGGCTCAAGGACAGCTTCTATCCCTCTGATATCAAACCTTTGAATGGATAAAGATGAAGTCTGAATCTAACTGGTCCAGGTACTTAATTTGTCTACCTGCAGCATACTTTGACTGTAACTGCAACACCAGTTTCTTTTCTTTTTACCACCTTAATGCACTGATTGAGTGGCGGGGTGGAGACACGTCTCTACCAAAGGAGGTGTAAGGTGCTCCTTCCCTCTGCTAGTCTGCAGGTCACCCATGGGCAAGGTGTAGCACCAGCTTAGCCTCCCACCCCCCGATCAGGGTCACATGAAGCCATGGGAACAGGTGGTGGATGGTCGAATGAGCAGCTGGTGTTGATCACAAGTCCTGGTTCTGCCACCACTGATGCCAAGCAGACAATCATTCAATTATAATGGCTGGGGTCACCTATCTTGTAAAGACACTGCCCAGAAGAAGACAATGGCAAATCACTGCTGTAGAAAAATTTATTTTTTAAATTTTATTAAGATACAATGTGGAATAGCCTTCTTCTGCCCTTTGAGCTGTGCTGCCCAGCAATCTCCTAATTTAACCCTCATCTAATCTCGGGACAATTTACAATGACCAATTAACCCACCAACCAGTAGATCTTTGGATTGTGGGAGGAAACCAGAGCATCTGGAAGAAACCACATGATCGTGGGGAGACCGTACCAGCTCCTTACAGGCAGTGGTGAGAATTGAACCTGAGTCACCAGAACTGTAAAGCGTTCCACATAGCCAAGAACAATCATCACCTACATCATAGCACAGCACATAATGCAGTCATGTGTGGAATGATGCAAACAAAAGCTTTTCACTGTATCTTAGTACATGTGACAATAGTAAATCAATTACAGTGTTGAAAAAATTTACACTGTGGAATTAATCTACTGTCGTCAATTCTTGAGGCAGTAGGAAATGGAATTAGGTATGCGATATTATGAGAAGTATAGATAGAATAAGTGCAAGCAGGCTTTTTCCACTGAAGCTGGGTGGGACTGCAACTAGAGGTCATGGGTTAAGGGTGAAAGGTGAAATGCATAAGGGGAATATGAGGGTGAACTTCTTCACTAAGAGGGTCATCAGAATGTGGAACGGGCTGCCAGCACAAATTGTGCATGCGAGCTCGATTTCAGTGTTTAGGAGAAGTTTGGATGGGTACATGGATGGGAGGGGTATGGAGGGCTATGGTCTGGGTGCAGGTCAATGGGAGCAGGCGGTTTAAATGGTTTCGGCATGGACAAGATGGGCCGAGAGGTCTGTTTCTGCACTGTATGACTCTATGACTCCTGCATATACCTCCTCCGGCCCAATTTTTATTTTTGACCTGTCTACTACCATCTCCCATTTTACCTGGTGTTACCATGGTAACACAACAGTGAAGTTATTTGTAGGAATCCAGAGGTATGTGTCCAAATTTAAATGCTGTTAATTATTCTAATAGAAGCACAATGTATGTTGTAATGGTGACTGTGAAACTTCTGAACTGTCACTGCTGATTAATATGCTTCAGGGCAAACAATCAGTCATTGTTACTGGTCATAGGTTAAGGGTGAAAGGTGAAATACTTAAGGGGAACCTGTGGGGCAACTCCTTCAAAGAGGGAGGTGAGAGTCTGGACTGAGCTGCCAGTGCATGTAATGGATGTGGGTTTGATTACAGAGGGGATTAATCTTCTAACCAAAAGCTCTCTCTACAACCCTATCTATCTGTGACACCACTTTCCTTGAATTGAGTACGAGAGTTGGATGTTGTATAAGGCATTGGTGAGACCAAAATTGGAGTATTATGTGCCACTCTGGTCATCTACCTACAGGAAAGATGTCAATAAGATTGAGAGAGTACAGAGAATAGTTACAAGGATGTTGTAAATTTTCTCTGTACTGAGTTATAGGGAAAAATTGAATAGGTTAGGACCTCATTCCCTGGAGCACAGGAGAATGAGTGGGGATTTGATAGAGGTATACAAAATTATGATGGGTATAAAACAGATGGGGTAAATGCAAGCAGGCTTTTTCCATTGAGGTTGGTTGGGGGGAAGAGTAGCAGTAGAGGTCATGGGTTAAGGGTGAAAGATGAAATGTTTAAGGGGTACATAAGGGGAAACTTCTTCACTCAGAGGGTGGTGAGAGTGTGGGACAAGCTGTAGATGTGGGTTTGATTTCAACATTTAAGAGAAGTTTGAGTGAGTAGATGGATGGGAAGGGTATGGAGGGCTATGGGTGCAGGTCCATGGGACAAGCAGAATAGATAGCATGGACTAGATGGACCAAAGAGCCTGCTTCTGTGTAATAGAGCTGTGAGTCTACAATTCTATGATACATTGTCTGCCTCACATTCAGAATCATTACTGAACTTACACCTTTACTTCACCTGCATTTATTATTCCCCCTTTCTCGATTCCCTAGTATCCTAATATTGGCCATTTATTTTCTTCAAACTACTCAACAAATGAGCCTGCACAGACTCTGAGGTTGAAGATCCATGGTCCCTTAAGTGCAAAATGCTCTCTCCAGTCCTTTACGACTGAGCCCTTTCTCTTAGATTGCACTCCTTGGTTCCAGACTCCCCTGTGGTGGAAAATGGCCTCTTAACAGCAATGGAGTTCCTTAAAAATTTATAAATGGCAAGTGAATCAATATTCATTCTTCTAAACTCTGTAGACGCAGTCTGTTCAATACCTCCTCCGAGGACAATCCCATGATCCAAGAAATCAATTTAATGCCATCTCTCTCAGGCAAGAATGTTGAGATAAGAGTTAAGAGAGAGATACAAATTTACAAGGGTCATGAACACGGTAGAAAGTGAAAAACCTTTCTTTATAGCAGAGGTTATGGGGTGGCGTGGTAGTGTAATGGTTAGGGGAACACTATTACAGTGCCAACAACTCGGGTTCAATTCCCTCCACTGACTATAAGGAGTTTGTACGTTCCCCCATGACAGCGAGGATTTTCTCTGGGTGCTCCAGTTTCCTCCCACAATCCAAAGATGTACGGGTCAGTAGGTTAACTGGTCAGATGGGTGTAATTGGTCAGCACAGGCTCATTAGGCTGGAAAGGCTGTATCTCTAACTAAGTAAATTATATTTAAATATAAATAAATAAACAGTAAAAGATGTCAAAAACTAGATAACATGGGTTGCATGTTATCCATGCCGTTCATTCTCAATGTATCAGCTGCAGATCCTGCCGCAGACATGGCTAAATCAAAGGAGTATAATTTTAAGGTGATTGGAGGGTTGGTATAGGGGGGGATGTCAGAGGTAGGGGTTTTACACAGAGAGTGGTGGAAGGGGCAGTGGTAGAGGCAGAGAAACTCTTCGATAAGCACATAGATAGTAGAAAAATAGAGGACTATGTGGAGGGAAGGATTAGATTGATCTTAGTGTAGGGTAAGAGTTTAACCAAAGGGCTAGCACTGTGTTGTACAGTTCTGTAATGTACATTCTAGTTCATTCATTGCTGGGTTATATGATGTGGACAGTCACAGTCTTTCCATAATCATGATTGTTCTTGGCAAATTTTTTCATCAGAAGTGGTTTGCCATTGCCTTCTTCTGGGTGGTGTCTTTACAAGACAGATGGCCCCAGCCATTATCAATACTCTTCATGATTGTCTGCCTGGCATCAGTGGTCACATAACCAGGACTTGGAATGTGCAACAGCTGCTCATACAACCATCCACCACCTGCTCCCATTGCTTCACGTGACCATGCAGAATAAAGTGTTACAGTTACAGAGAAAGTGATGTGGTAGATGGAGACGCAGTTTGCCTTTAATGTACAAGAGGTCTATACAAGAGACTTATAACAGTGGCATAGAAGCTGTCCTTGAGCCTGGTGTTACATGGTCTCAAACTTTTGTACCTACTGTCCATTGGGAGGGAGGTGGAGAGGTCTCTGATTATTTTGGCTGGTTTCCTGAGGCAGCGAGCAGTGTGGACAGAGGGGAGGCTGTGTGGACAACCTTCTGCAGTTTCTGATGTTCTTGGAAAGTGTATTTGTCATATAAAACCATGATCCATCTGGAAACGGTAATTTCTGTGCTCCGTCTGTAAAATGCAGATGAAAGTCAAAGGGCACCTGCTAAACTTCCTTAGCCTTCTGGGAAAGTAGAGTTTCTCTCTCTCTCTCTCCCCCCATTTTGCTCTTCCTTTCTCTCACACCGTCTTCCTCTCCCTCACTCCCCCTCTCTCTCTCACTGTCTCCCTCTTTCACTCCTTCTCTCTCTCCCTCATGCACACACTGCCTCTCTCTCTCTCCTCCCTCTCACTCTCTCTTCCTCTCTCTTTTGCTTTCTCACTCTCTCCCTCTCTCCTTCTCTCCCCTTTTCTCCTCTATCCTTGCTTTCTAGTTCTCCTCAGCTCTAAGCACATTAATCAGCCAGCCCATTCACCATTTGCATTAGTCAGACTCCCTTAGCCTACGCCCGACACACCCTTCCTTTATTCTCCCCGCCACTTCCCACTTTTCCACAACCTGAAATGTGTCTGTTTTCAAAACTACCCCAGTCTGTTTTCCAACATTTTCTATTTCTGATGGATACGACACAAAATACTGCCTGCACAGATGCTGCCTGACCTGGAGAGTGTTGAAGTCTTGCTTTCTCTATCTGCAGTTTTTTTTGTTTTTAATTTCCCACCCATTTACCTCAGTTTCTGATGGTTAAAATAACTCTTCTTAATTGTTTCTTTCTCCACAGGGCTGGGTGTTTCCAGCATTTCACATTTCTATACAATAAAAAAAACAACAAACTGCTTGAGGAACTCAGCAGGTCAGGCAACATCTAAGGAAGTGGTCAACATTTCGGAGTGAGACTCTTCATTAGGCTGGATTTCTGATTGCAGGTCTGTCTTGTTGGAAACCACTTTTTTAAATATAACTTTTTATAAGCTTTGTTCTTTTTAACAAACTCATGTATTTTTCACAGTATGTGGTGGTTCATCCCCACTCACTGGCAGAAAGCGGTATAACAGCTAAATTAACGGATTATCAGCATTCCCATTTTTCATCAACTATGTACATTAGCACATTACCCATATGATGTAATTGTTTTAGTATGTAGTCTATTAACTAGTTTATTCCCATCTAAAGAATTTTTTATCTTAATTATAAAAGTAATGCTTTTTTCAGAGGTGCCATCTTTTATTCTTTTGCTATCTTTGTGTTATTTTTTTGCCATTCATTTAGCTCCTAGCTTCATTTCTCAGCCCTTTATTTAGTTTGATGTGTATTTGTATGTTTGTTTCTACTCTAAAGTAAACGATTGTTAGAATTAAGGCTGCTCATCAATCCTGGCTCCTGGAAGAATGTTGAGGATCAGAAAATAGAGAACCAACACATTTAGAATCAGAGGCTGGTTTATAGGGTGGAGGCTAAAAGATAGGGGGGAGGGCCCTTATGATGGATGCTTCCTTCCTGTGACAGCACTCTGTGTAGAAATACTCAATGGTGGGGAGGGGTTTACCCATGACGGACTGGGCTGTATCCATTATCTTTTGTAGGGTTTGCCAGTCAAGGGCCTTGGTGTTTCTATACCAGCCTGTGATGCAGCCAGTCAATTTACTCTCCACTACACATCTATAGAAGTTTGTCAGAGTTTTATATGTCCTTCCATTGGTGCTGTCTGACCTGCTGAGTCCCACCTGCATTTCCAATGATTCCAGGGATAAATACACAGCTGTTTAATGTCTCCTATCCATTCTAACATTCCTGAACAGAGAGTGGGAATAAAGGGATCCCATTCTGGCTGGCTGCCGGTTACCAGTGGAGTTCCACAGGGGTTGGTGCTGGGATCGCTGCTTTTTACGTAGTATGTCAATGATTTGGACTATGAGGTTAATGGATTTGTGGCTAAACTTGCTGATGATACAAAGATAGGTGGAGGAGCAGGTAGTGTTGAGGAAACAGAAAGCCTGTAGTCTTAGATAGTTTAGGGGAATGGGCAAAGAAGTGGCAAATGAAATACAATGTTAGAAAGTGTATGGTCATGCACTTTGGTGGAAGAAATAAATGGACAGATAATTACTTAGATGTGGAGAGAATTCAAAATGCAGTGATGCAAAGGGACTTGGGAGTCCTCATACAAGACACCCTAAAGTGATTGAGCCAGTGGTGAAGAAGGCAAATGCAATGTTGGCATTCATTTCTAGAGGTATAGAATATAAGAGTAGGGATGTGATGTTAAGACTCTATAAGGCACTCGTGAGACCACGCTGGGAGTATTGTGTGCACTTTTGGGCTCCTTATTTCAGAAAGGATACACTGACGTTGGAGCTGGTTCAGAGAAGATTCATGAGAATTATACCAGGAATGAAAGGGTTACTGTAACCCATTACTGTAAAGGGTTACATTTGGCAGCTCTTGGGCTGTATTCCCTGGAGTTCAGGAGAATGAGGGGGGGATATCATAGAAACATTCCAAATGTTAAGAAGGCCTGAACAGATTAGATATGGCAAAGTTATTTCCCATGGTAGGGAAGTCTAGGACAAGAGGGCATGACTTCAGGATTGAAGGATGTCCATTTAAAACAGAGATGTGGAGAAATTACTTCAGTCAAAGGATGGTAAATCTGTGGAATTTGTTGCCACGAGTGGCTGTGGAGGACAAGTCATTGGGTGTATCTAAGGCAGAGATAGATAGGTTCTTGATTAGCCAGGGCATCAAAGGGTATGGGGAGAAGGCAGGGGATGGGGATGACTGGAAGAATTGGATCAGCCCACGATTGAATGGCAGAGCAGACTCGATGGGCCAAATAGCCTACTTATGGTCTTACCTTAAGATAATTTTTTTTTACTTTTATTTAGAGATACAGCACAGAACATGCCCATCCAGCCCAAACAGTCACACCGTCCATCATCATGGGACAATTTACAATGACCAATTAACCTACTAAACTGTATGTCTTTGTACTGCGGGAGAAAACTGGAACATCCGGTAGAACTATACATGGTCACGGGAAAACATACAAACTCCTTACAGACGGCGCTAGAAATGAACTCCAGATTCCAGAACACCCTGAGCTGTAATAGCATCACACTAACTGCAACACCACTGTGACTGCCTAAGTTTGATAAATCTACTGATTTAGAGACAGAGGGCGATTTTCTAATCCATTGCTTCATACCTGCTTCCAATAGAACAATTCCACAAATCAACTCCCTTCATTGCTGTAGCTCTGCAGTTTATTCTCTTTCCCACTTGCCCGTAAACTCCCCTTTGTTTCTTTTGCCACTCCCCTAACCCAGGAGTAACCCCATAAGATCATAAGGCATAGGACCAGAATTAGGCTATTCAGCCCATCTCTCTTACCACCCCTTCACACTGCCCCACAAAGAAGAACTCTTTATCTCTCACTCCACCTTGTCATTGCCAGAAAACATAAGATCATTAGATGTAGGAGCAGAATGAGGCCATTCAGCCCTTCATCTCCACCATTCTATCATGGCTGATTTATTTCTTTCTCAATTCTATTCTTCTCCCTGTAATCTTTGACACTCATACTGATCGAGAACCTATCAATTTCTGCTTTAGGTATACCTTGTGACTTGGCCTCCACAGTAGTCTGTGGCAATAAATTCCACAGGTTCACTACACTCTAGCTAAAGAAATGCCTCCCTGCAGAAGAGGAGTAGTATTGATGGGAGAAAGGATCAGCATGGATGTGTTGGACTGAATGGCCCAATGTTGACTGTGACTCCATTAAACTCTAAGACCAGAAGACTTAGGAAAACCCCAGAAAATGAAGAGATTGAAGATGCTGGAAGCTGAAGCCTCTACTGTATATATCAGCATGGTAACGTAATGGTTACCATAAAGCTTTAAGGCACAGTGATCACAATCATGGGTCCATCCCCCACCACTCTCTGTATGGAGTTTGTACATTCTCCCCATGTCTGCATAGATTGTCTCCAGGTGTTGTGGTTTCCTCCCACATTCCAATACCTATGGACTTGTAAATTGTTATCCCAATGTGTGCTGGCAATATTGGAACCCAGGTGCAGAGGAAAGGTAGACTCCAATGTAGAGATGATGATAAGAGTTTATTCACAATTATCTAAAAGGACATCGGTGGCTCGGCCAAGCAACATTGCCAAAAGTAACATTCTCAAAACTAGGACCCTGTGATTGCCGCTAATCAGGCATCCACTTACGTACATCCACAAGTATATCAAAATAAACTTAACAAGGCTAAAGGGAAAGCACCAGGAGACTGCATTACAAAGACCGAGTCACAGAGAAAAACACAAGGAACTCAAAATGATTAATGACTCTCATTAAACAACAATTAACCAACTGAGGTGCTCTAAAATCCCCAGAGCCCTACGCTCTCCAGCACCCTGCACAGGCCCAAAGAGCTCACTGCAGTTGTGGGCATGCTATGCTGGCACCAGAAGGTGGCGGCTCTTGTAAGCTGCCCTCAGCACAACCTTGGACTGTGATAGTCTGACACAAACAATGCATTTTACTGTATCTTTCCACGTTTCAATGTGACTAATAAAGCCAATCTTTATCTAATCTCTTCAGGAAGTGAGAAGACACCTGAGTACTTGGAGGATCCCCTCGCAATAACAGAGAGAATGTGAGAGCTCCACACAGTATTGAACCAGGAGCAATAAGGAATCAGCTCTCTTTCCTGCAACCCTCTCCACCTGTCTCTTCAAATATCCGTTAATATATTCAGTCAAGGCAAATACATTGATCTCACATTCAAAATTCACAATTAAACATGAGCCAGTTGTCATTTGCAAAATCTAACTCTAGGTATTTTTGTCTCATAGATTCGTAGGGTTATACAGGATGGAAAAAGGACCTTTAGCCCAATTTGTCCAAGTGGACAAAGATGCCTATCAATGCTAATCCTATTTGCTTGTGTTTAGTCCCTATCCCTCTAAAACTGTCTTTGCCATGAACAATTTTCTTTTTAATTGTTCCTACCTCTACATATTTATCTGCAGTTCAGTCCATGTACCCACTATGGTCGGTGTGAAACCATTGCCCCTTAGATCCCCTTTAAATCTTTGCCCTCTCAACTTCAATTCATAAGTTCCTACAGATGTACCATGGAGAGCATTCTAACTGGTTGCATCGCTGTCTGGTGGAGGGGCCACTGCACAGGATTGGGAAAAGCTGTGGAAAGTTGTAAACTCTGCCAGTTCCATCATGGACATTAGCCTCCCCAGAATTCAGGACACCTTCAAATCATGATGCCTCAAAGAGGCAGCATCCATCATTAAGGGCCCCCATCACCCAGAACATGTCCTCTTCTCATTGCTAACACCGGGGAGGAGGTTCAGAAGCCTGAAGTTACACACTCAATGTTTCATGAACAGCTTCTTCCCTTCTTCCATCAAATTTCTGAACAGACGTTGAACCCATGTTCAACACTAGCTCGTTACTTTTTTGCACTAATTTAAATATTTTATATATTTTATTGTAATTTATAGTTTTTATTACTATGTAAGTACTGCAACGTACGACAGCTGCAAGACAACAAATTTCACAGTACAGGCCAGTGATACTAAACCTGATTCTGATGCTGATTAAACCTATGCCCTCTAACTTTGGACTCCCCTACACATGAAGAAAGATGGTGTTATGGTTGTTGATGGTGTTATTCATATGCCACTCCCACATGGGAGGAGTTCACATACTGTACAAGCTGGGTTATCAATAAGGTTCAGTTGAGTATCCTCTAAGATTGGAATCTTGCTGTGCTCCGCACATTCCCTCAATATCAAACACAACAGACAATGCTGAGAAGAATAAGAAGTGATCTTACTGAATTTTTTAACACCCAGTGTGTGGAGATGTTTCTGACTTTCACTCCTAGTAGGTCAGTCTCTACATTCTAAAGTGTCCCTCATTCACAGGGTTCTTGACCAACAGAAATAGTTTTTCTCTGTCCATCCTATTGATTCCTTTATTATAGTGAAAACACCAATCAAAAATCATCTGCAGAGAGTTATATAGGTGGATTGGTGAGGATGGGGAGGGTCAGCAGCTTTAAATGTTAGCATATTGGACAACCTGTCCTGGACCCAGCTCAAATATGGAATCCTGGGGAAAGAGTAACATGCACAAAATACTGGAGGAAGATAACAGTTCAGGAGCCCCATCTATGGAGAGAAATGAACTGTGGATGTTTGGGCTGAGGCCCTTCCTCAGAACTAGAAGGGAAGCGGGGAGAATCCAGAATAAAAAAGGTGGGGGGGGGAGAGGAAGGAGTACAAGTTGGCAGGTGACAGGTGAAACTAGGTGGGAGAGAAGTAGGTGAGTGCAGGAGGCCTGCTGAAATAAGGGGCTAGGGGGTGATACGTGGAATAGGTAAAGGGCTAAAGAAGAAGAAATCTAATAGGAGAAGACAGTGGACCATTTAGAGAAAGGGAAGGAGGAGGGGTGCCAGCAGGAGGTGATAGGCAGGTGAGGAGAAGAGAAACAGTAAGAGGGGAGCCAGAGAGAGAGAGGAGGGAGGAGACATTACCAGAAGTTACAGAAGTCAATGTTCGTGCCATCAGGTTGGAGTCCCACACCACCAGAACAGCTACTTCCCTTCAACCATTTAGTTCTTAAACCAACCTGCACAATCCTAATCACTGCCTCGTACAGCAACATGATGATTACTTTGCTCAGCTTGACCTACAATGGACTTTATGTTTCATGGTGTAATTGAGTTCTTTCATACAATTGTGTTATTTAACTTATATTTTGTTTGTGAATGTCGTAGCCCTGATGCTGTAGGTTTTCCTTTGTTGCTGTGCATGCTTGTGAACCAGAACACCATAAAATATTGTAGCAGAATGAGGCCATTTGGCCCATCAAATCTGCTCTGCCATTTGATCATGGCTTATCCATTTCCCTCTCAACTGCACTCTCCTGCCTTCTCCCATAACCTTTCACGCCCTGACATATCAAGAACCTCCACCTTAAATATACTCGATGACCTGGCCTCCACAGCAACCTGTGGCAAAGAATTCCACAGATTCACCACCATCTGGCTAAAGAAATTCCTCCTCATCTCCATTCTAAATGGATGACCCTCTATACTGAGGCTGTGACCGTTGGTCTTAGATTTCCTCACCATGGGAAACATATTCTCCACATCTACTCTATCTGAGTCTTTCAGCATTTAACAGGTTTTGATGTGATCCCCCTTCATTCTTCTAGGTTCTAACAAGTGAAGGAACTGAGTCATTAATCGCTCCTCATACAATAACTCTTTCATTCCCGAAATCATTTTTGTGAACCTTCTCTGAAGCCTCTTTCATGTCACCACATCCTTTCTTAAATAAGGGGCCAAAGCTGCTCACAATACTCTAAGTGAAACCTCATCAGTACCTTATAAAACCTCTCAAAACATTTGCCTTCCTCAGCACCAACTCAGCCTGCAAGTTAACCTTTAGGAAATCTTGAACGAGGACTCTCAAATCCCTTTGTACCATGGAATTTTGAATTTTCTCCCCATTAGAAAATAGTCTATGCCTTTATTCCTTCTACCAAAGTGCATGACCATACATTTCCCGACACTATATTCCATTTGCCACTTCTTTACGCATTCTCCTAATATGTCCAAGTCCTTCTGCATCCTTTCTGCTCACTCAACACTGCCTGCCCCTCCACCTATCTTCCTATTGTCCACAAACCTGGCCACAAAGCCATCAATTCCATCATCCAAATTACTGACATACAACATAAAAAGAAACAGTCACAACACAGATCCTTGTGGAACACCACCAGTCACCGGCAGCCAATCAAAAACAGGCTCCCTTTATTCTCTCTTTTTCTCCTGCCAATCAGCCAATGCTCTATTCGAGTTAGTTAGAGTCTTTCCTGTCACATTTATCCCATCTACAGACTCCTGTCTCCACTAGCGTCACTTTATGGACGTACAATCAATTAATGTATATGAGCTATCTACCATTTATATTTAATGTATCTTTTTATTTTGATTATTATTGTGTTCTTTATCTTACTGTGTTTTTTTTGTGTGTGTCAGATCATGATAAGATCATCCTATTATGCTCAAGGAATGACCTTTGCTTGCCTAACACTCCCTATAACTCAGACCTTTGAGTCCTGGCAACATTCTTGTAAATATTCTTTGCACTCTTTCCAACTTAATAACATCCCTCCTATAACAGGGTGACCATAACTGTACCCAATTTCTATTGGTGCACCTTCACTAGCATCTCGTACAACTACAGCATGACTTCCCAGCTCATAATCTGACAACACACACAAAATGCCGGTGGTACACAGCAGGCCAGGCAGCATCTATAGGAGGAAGCACAGTCGACATTTCAGGCCGAGACCCTTCGTCAGGACTAACTGAAAGAAAATATAGTAAGAGATTGTGCTCTGGTAGCCCCTTTATCGGTAGCATGTTGAGGCTTGGAGAGGGGGCAGAAGAGACAAACTTGGGTTGGTTGCACTGGAGAGGTGGACCCTGAGGGAAGATCTGATAGAGAGTTATAAGGGTATGAGAGGCAGAGACAGAGCAGACAGACAGTATCTTTTACCCAGGGTGTCTAATACCAGAGGGTATGCTTTTAAGGTGAGAGGGAGCAATTTCAAAGGGGATGGGAAGTTTTTATTTACACAGAGAACAGTGAGTGCCTGGAATGTGTTGTTGGGCCGATGGTAGAGGCAGATACATACATTAGGGACTTTTAAGAAATGTTTAGATTGACACATGGATATGAGGAAAATGGAAGGATATGGACATTGTGTAGAAGAGATCAGTTCAGTTGACCAGCTGTTTGGTTTGGCACAATTGTGTGGGCTGAAGGGCCTATTCCTGTATTGTACTGGTGAATGTTCTATGGTCTAAGTTATACTCAGTGATGAAATACAGCATGCCAATTGCCTTCTTCACCACTTTGTCTACTCATGAATCTGAAATACTCAGACTGTAATCTTAAGACTGCCCTCCTGTGTTCTAGGTTCCGTAGTCTGAGAAAATAGTCCCCCTTTAGATCTCTCAATGCTTCAACAGAATGCACCATAAATGGTGGAACGGGCTTGAGGGGCCTCATGGCCATCTCCATTTGGTTGTTACCTCCATTTGGTTCTTCTGTTCTGGAACCAGGTCTTGACCTGGGCATCGGTCATCTTGAGGGCCTTAGCCAGTGTTGCCCTTTCAGCCGAGGCTAGGTATTTCTGTCGATGGAAGCGTTTCTCCAGCTCACAGATCTGTAGGCGGCTGAATGAGGTCCTGGGCTTCTTCCGCTTTGGAGGTGTGCGGTTCTGGTACGGGTGTCCAATTCTCCTGGCCGTGGTGAAGGGAGACAGGGCAGCTAGTGAGATCAGAGGTGAGAAGTCATTGAAATGTGAAAGACAATAAGACCATCACAAACTATAAACAGCTACCAGTACTGGACCACTTAGGTGAGAACAGGACGCTCCCAGTGGTTGGGAGATCCAAGATCACGGACCTCCACCGAATGATGAGGACTAATTACTTAAGACTTGAGGTGAGGAGAATACTCGACAACTGAAATCAGCTGAAAACTTACTATTGAATATGAAGATCTGTCCTGGGCCCAACATTAATGTTTTTACAAAGAAGCTACAACAGCAGCCATATTTCATTCAGAATTTGAGGAGAATGGGTACATGACCAAAGATCTTCACAAATTTCTACAGATGTACTGTGGAGAGTATTCTAACTGGCTAATCGCTGTCTGGTATGGAGGGGAGGATCAGTAAAAGCTCAGTCTGCTCCATCATGGGCACTAGCATCCTCAGCATCCAGGACACCGTCAAAAGGTAATGCCTCAAAAAGGTGGCGTCCATCATTAAGGACCTCTATCACCCAGGACATGCCCTCTTCTCATTGCTACTATCAGGAAGGAGGTACAGGAGCCTGAAGACACACACTCACTGATTCAGGGACAGCTTCTTCCTGTCTGCCATCAGACTTCTGAATGGACAATGAACCCACGGACACTACCTCATTGTATATACATATCTTAATGTAATATTTGCTTTTTTATGTATTGCTGCAAAACAACACATTTCATGACATATTTTAACGATATTAAACCAAAATTCTAAGTCTGATCACTGGCACTGTAAAGCGATTGCATCATTAATAATTACTCTCCCATGCCACCCCATTACTGTACTCTTAATCAAATTCAGTTATTTTAAAGGGGTTTCTTAGGGTACATGATATTTTCATATACTCAGTACAGTGTTTAGAACATGTAGATCACACTGAAAAATTATCTAGGATACATTCCAGCCCCTGTGACGGTCAGCAGTCCCAGATATATCCAGAAGAACTGCAGACACTGTGTACACCCTCTCCAGGGATACTCGGGTGCTCTGTGTGAGTGAGACGTAGGGAAGGGGGTAGTGGGCTTCATCTAACCTGTGCTTCTCCTGGTCTGTCTCCGAGGCCTGCCCCGGAGTTGGAGGATTGTCCCTGTGGGTGGGTGGGTAGTAGGGAGGACTGGGGCTGATTTTACAGTAGATCTGTTGCTCATTGCGTTCTGTGCTCCTCTGCTGAGCATTGTGGGCATGTTATGTTGGTACCAGAACGTGTGGTGACACTTGTGGGCTGCCCCCGCTCATCCTTACGTAGTGCAGGCAACACACTTCTCTGAATGTTTCCATGTACGTATGATAAATCATTGAATCTGAATCTAGACATGTGCGGGAGATTCATTCTGTGTCTGATATGTGCTGTCCCTGTCCTGGGAGTGTGTGAGTGTGGGGGGAGATTTATTCTGTGTCTGATCTGTGCTTTCCTGTCCTGGGAGTGTGTGAGTGTGCGGGGAGATTCATTCTGTGTCTGATCTGTGCTGTCCCTGTCCTGGGAGTGTGAGAGTGTGGGGGGAGATTCATTCTGTGTCTGATATGTGCTGCCCCTGTCCTGGGAGTGTGTGAGTGTGGGGGGAGATTCATTCTGTGTCCGATCTGTGCTGTCCCTGTCCTGGGAGTGTGAGAGTGTGGGGGGAGATTTATTCTGTGTCTGATCTGTGCTGCCCCTGTCCTGGGAGTGTGAGAGTGTGGGGGGAGATTCATTCTGTGTCTGATCTGAGCTGTCCCTGTCCTGGGAGTGTGTGAGTGTGGGGGGAGATTTATTCTGTGTCTGATCTGTGCTGTCCCTGTCCTGGGAGTGTGAGAGTGTGGGGGAGATTTATTCTGTGTCTGATCTGTGCTTCCCCTGTCCTGGGTGTGTGTGAGTGTGTGGGGAGATTCATTCTGTGTCTGATCTGTGCTGTCCCTGTCCTGGGAGTGTGTGAGTGTGGGGGGAGATTCATTCTGTGTCTGATCTGTGCTGTCCCTGTCCTGGGAGTGTGAGAGTGTGGGCTGAGGGCCTTACAGAGTCATGGAGTACTACAGCATGGCAAAAGGTCCCTTGGCTTGTCTAGGCAATATTGTTTTGCCTAGTCCCTTTGACCCACATATGGATCATGATGCTCCATAGCTCTTCCTTCTAAATACTCCAAACTTCTCTCAAATGTTGCAGTCGAACCGGCATCCACCACTTCCTCTGGCAGCTCATTCCACACTCACACCATTCTCTGAGGTGACCCTCATAGTTCGCACTCTGTGAACTGTGAGATTCTCCATCAGGGTTCCCTGAAACATTTCATCTTTCACCTTAACCTATTTCCACTAGTACTAGTCTCACCCAACCTCAGTGAATAAAGCCTGCCTACATTTACCCTGTCTATACCCTCTATCAAACCTCCCTTCATTCTCCTACGCTCCTGGGAATAAAATTCTAACCTAGTCAACATTTCTCTACAACACAGGTCCTCAAGTCTTGGCAACATCCTTGTAAGTTTTCTCTGTACTCTTATTGATATCTTTCCTGTAGGTAGGTGATCAGAACTGTACTCAACACTCTAAATCATGCCTCACCAACATCTTATACAACCTCAACATAGCATCCCAACTCCTGCACTCAGTATTTGAGGAGAATAACCCTGCTTACATTTACCCTACCTATACCCATAATTTTGTATACTTCTGTCAAATCTCCCCTCGTTCTCTTACGCTCCAGGGTCTAAAGTCCTAACCTCTTCAGCCTTTCCCTGTAACTCACGTCCTCCAGTCCCAGCAGCATCTTTGTAAATTTTCTCTGCACTTTTCCAATCTTATAGTTATCTTTCCTGTCGATCGGTGACCAGCACTGCACACAATCCTCCAAATATGGTCTCACCATGGTCTTATACAACTTCAACATAGCATGGCAACTCCAGCACACAGTACTTGAGAGGAAAAAGCCTGCATGCTTTCATCCTATCTACACCCCCTCATAATCCTGCATACAGTACCTCTCTCCTCATCATCACCGATGCTGGACAGTGTGCTGAGACCACTGCTGTACGCTCTGCTGACACATGGCTGCACGCCCAAACACCCAAGTAATCATATTGTCAACGTGGCTGGAGACACAGCAGTGTGGGGCTCATCACGAACAGCGGTGGGACAGCCTCTCTGCGGGAAAGCTCACTAACGTCTCTACTTTCTGGGGAGGCTGAAGGGAGCTGGACTCTAAACTCAAGGCATTCTGTAGACTGCATCTGAACAAGCTTGTAGTACTGCACATTATGGAAACTGCACTGCAGCGGAAAGAGAGGCTCTACAATGGGTAGTCAAAACTGCCCAATGGCCTACCCACCATCAAGGGCATATACCATATGAGGAAAGGTGCTGGAAACAGGCCAGTAACATCATGAAAGATCCCACCCACCCTGCTCATGGACTGTTTGTCCCATCGGGGAGGAGGCTACACAGCATCACACCGGAACCACCAGACTCAAAAACAGTCACTTATCGCAAGCAGTGAGGCTGATCAACACCTCCACCCACTGACCCACCTCTCCACACCCCCAACTAGCACTACTTTATTATTTCTTCAATCACCTTATGTACAGATATTTCTGTGCCTAGTGTCACTTTATGGGCATACAATCAATCTGTGTGTAAAAACAATCATATATATTTATATTTATAGTGTTTTTAAATTATTATTGTGTTCTTCACCTTCCTGTATTTTTTGTGCTGCCTTGGATCCAGAGTAACAATTATTTTGTTCCCCTTTAAACTTGTGTACTGGAATTGATAGTAAACGATTTTGAATCTCCTGGCAAAAGTGTCCTAAAACTATTTAGCTTTATTCTGTGCCTAATCTACTCAGAGACTGCCATTTCCTGCTTTGACGTAACAGTTACACAAAGAGTTAAACAAAAGCTATTCTGCTGTTTCACAGCACAACACCCTGTGCTGTTTTGTTGAATTCCATGGTTGCAGCGGTAAACGGGTGCACTGACTCACTGGTTGTTAGTGCCCCAGGGCTGATAGAACCCCAGATATTACTGTGCAAGTTGAGATTGAATCAGAGTTGAGTCACTGGTATTTCGCATCTGGGTGGCATTTTATGAATGGACAAGGAGAAAGTTCTATAGAAGTATAATTTTCAAGATGTCATTTCTCCTGCAGCCTCCACTCCCTTTTCTCTCTCCTCCTGATCTACCTGAAACCCCTCCCCCCATCATCTTGCCCGTATGTTTGAGTGGCTGGGAGGGAGGAAAGGGGCTCATTTTGCTGTTGTTTTCTTGCTTGCTGTGTTCGTTGTATCGTGTTCTTTGTTGTTCTGCTGAACATGGTGGGCAGGATATTTTGGCACGGGAATGAGTGATAAATTGAAAACACAAGAGATGCTGCAGATACTGGAAATCCATAGTAAACATGCACAACATGCTGGAGGAACTTGGCAGGTCAGGCAGTATCCATGGAAATGAATAGACAGATGACATTTTGGGCGAGATCCTTCTTCAGGCCCAAAACATTGACTGTTTGTTTCCCTCCACAGATGTTGTCTAACCCGTTGAGCTCCTTCAGCATTTGGTGTGTGTGATGATATTTGCAGTTTGCCCCCCAGCACATCCCTGGATTGTGTTGGTTGTTAAAGCAAATGTCTCATTTCACTGTATGTTTTGATGAATGAATCTGAATCTGAAAATAATCAGAAATGTTACCCCTCCTACCCATCACCCACGCACTCCTCCCACAGGTGAACTTCCTTCCAATACTAATCTAGCCTCATCTCCTATCAGATTCCACCATCTTCAACCCTTCTACATATCACCTCCCAGCTTCTGATTTCATTCCATTCTATCAGGCACCTATTGTTTAACTTTATTTACCTCTGAAGTGTCTGACACGATGGAGTCCTGACCAACAAAGATCTACAGGTACCTTTCCCTGGAAAATATTAGTGAATGTATAGCATTTCTGAGAAGTTCATGATTCCATCAGTTAATGTTATTCCGAGATGTAAGTTTATGTCACCATATACTACCTTGAGATTAATTTTCTTGCAAAAAAAATACAAATCATTAAAATAATTTTAAGAAGTAAATAAATAATACTGAGAACGTGAGTTCCAGTGTTCTTGAAAGTGAGTCAATAGGTTGCAGAACCAGTTCAGAGCCAAGTTGAGTGAAGTTACCCGTTCTGGTTCAGGAGCCTGATGGTTGAATTGTTCCTGAACCTGGGAGCATGGGAGCAAAGGTCCCCTTATCTCTTATTCGATGGTAGTGATGAGAAGAGAGCATGGCCTGGATAGTAAGGGTCCTTAATAATGGAATCTATGATGCAACCTGTCAGGGTACTCTCCACTGAGTATCTATAGAACTTCCAATTCACATTTGTAAACTCACATATATAAATATTTATAGACAGTTAACAGTCACTGACCACTTTATTAGGTCTTTGCTTGTAAATGCAAATACCTAATCAGCCAACCGTGTGGCAGCAACTCAATGCACAAGTGCATGAACACATGGTTGTTGTTCGAATGAAACATCAGATTTGGGAAGGAATGTGATTTAAGTAACTTCGGCCATGGAATGATTGTTGATTATTTTTCCACTGAGATTGTGTGAGACTAAAACTAGAGGTCATGGGTTAAGGATGAAAGGTGAAATATTTAAGGGGAACATGAGAAAAGCTTCTTCACTTGGTGGTGTGAGCATGGAACGAGCTGTTGGTGCAACTGGTAGATGCCAGGTTGATTTCAACATATGAGAGAAATTTGGATAGGTACATGAATGGGATGGGTATGAAGGGTTATGATCAGGGTGAAGATCGATGCGTCTAGGCAGGTTAATGGTTTAGCACAGTCTAGATGGGCTGAAGGGCCTGTGTCTGTGCTGTTAAGGTCTATGACTCTATGGTGCCAGACAGGGTGGTTTGAGTATCTTAGAAACTGCTGATAGCCTGGAATTTTCACACACAACAGTCTTTAGTGTTTACCAAGGATGGTATGAAAAACAAAAAAAAAATTCAAGCAGAGGCAGTTCAGTGGGTGAAAATATTTTGTTAATGAGAGGTCAGAGGAGAATGGCCAGACTGGTTCAAGTTGACAGGAAGGTCAAATGACCATGTGTTACAACTGTGGTGTGCAGAAGAACATTTCTGAACACAAGACATATCAAACCTTGAAGTAGATGGGCTACAGCAGCAGAAGACCATGAACATACAGAGAATGGCCACTTTATCGGGTACCTCCTGTAACTATTAAAGTGGCTACTGAGTGTATAAATTCACATTCACAAACTGTTGTGGCGTGACTTAAACATGTGTTTAGTGTTAATAAAGGAATCTAGCAATTAGCCTGCGTTTTACCAGGTAGAGACAGCAAAGATCAACCAGGGTGCCTGACTTTAATCCTTATTTGATGACAGCTAGTGAAAGAGGGTGGATGTTTGTGTATAAGGATAACTGCACTTCAGTTTTCATTTAGATCCTCCTTTTCTGAATCATAAATTCTGCCAATTCCATAGCGGGGATGTGAACACATAATGCAGGCAGTGGAGAAAGTATGCTTTTAGGTCAAGTAATTAGGGCCTCTGAGAAAGACTGACAGAGCGTTGCAAAATGACTGTTTCCTTAACATTCCTTTGCTTTGCAATATTCAAAGCTGTGTTTCTTTACAGGAGCATCATTGAAGGTGTCACGGCCAGCTGCTTCATTGTCTGGTATGGAAACTGCAAGGCCGTAAGACCCCTGCAAACGATTGCTTGGACTGCTGTGATGATAGTCAGAATATCTCTCTTCCACCCATCAGTAATATTTATCAGGAGCACTTAGCATTGTCAAGGATCCTTTCCATCTGTCCCACAATCTCTTTGACCCCCTACCATCAAGCAGGAGGTACTGTACCATTGGGACAAAGACTGTTAGGATGGGAAACAGCTACTTCCCCCAGGCTGTGAGACCACTAAACTCCCTGCCACCACCCAAGTCTCATCGTGTATGAAGCACCAGTAGCATTATTCTGTTAACTTGCATCATAAATGCACTTTTTGCTCAATCTTCTGGAATATATTTTATTATTTATTAATTTATTTGTGGCAATATTACTTTGTGCTGTGTTGGAGTTATATTGCACTGTGTTACGCACCTTGGTCCAGAGGAACATTGCTTCGTTTGGCGGTATACATGTATATACTTGAATGACTATTAACTTGAACTTGAACTTGATCTTGAGCAAAATTCCTCTCCATTTCAATGGGTCATCACCTTGCCGTGGCAGAGAGGCTTTGAGTTCCTGAGATTCCAAGAGCAATACTTCCTTGAGGTTAACTCCTGGTGGGGTCACCCATGAAGGTAAGGTCAAGGGGGGAGGTTCCAGACAATGAGCGATCTAACCAAGACCTCAGTGGTGGAGCTGGCAGAAGATGATGACACATCACAACGGCAGTGAAGATCGTAGTGGTGAAGAGTCGGCAGTCATCCTGAATTCCATACTACTGGACCCTGACTCTGATCTACTGAGGATCATGTGGTGGCTGCCCATGTATCTGCCTCCCCACATAAAGAAAGTCACACACAGGCATTCTCCATTTAGGGAATCCATGACCCCTTTAGGAGGACATCTTACTCGATTTGAGTGATCACACTACTATTCAAAGAAAACCATTATTCAAACATCAGGAGGATGAAAGTTACCTTGCAAAACCAATATTAAATTCCTCTCACCACTAACGAGGAAACTAGATTGCATGGACTAGATGGGCTGAAAGGCCTGCTTCTGTCCTCTAGTGCTCTTTGGCTCTATGACTCCATTTCCACTGTATCTGCGCACAGCCTCCTCCACTGCCAAGATGAGGTTAAGCACATACTAGAGGAAGGGCACCTCATATTCTCCCTGGATAGTCTACAACCCAACAGCATGAGCATTGCAATAACTTCCAGTAACTGCCTGCCCCATCTCCTTGTCTCTCTCCTGCTGAGCAACCCGGCCCCCATCACCCTCACACTCATCTCACAGGTTTCCCTCCTCCCCCTTCCACTGGTCCCCACCTCTCTGCCTTTATTCAATGCTCTACCTTCTTCTCCTATCGGGATCTACTATCTTCAACCCTTTGTCACTCCCATCTATCATCTCCCAGCTTCTGACACCGCTCCTGTCCTCCACCCTCCCTTGTCTGCTGATGTACCATTATTTGGAGTTGCAGTGTGGTGACGACTCTTCTGGCTCAACGAGCCACCCGAATACACCCATGTGACCAATTAACCAATGCGTCTTTGAATTGTGAGAGGAAACCCAAGCACTCGGAGGAAACCCACATGATCTCAGGAAAAACGTACAAATTCCTCACAGTCTGCAGCAGAACTGAACCCAGGTTTCTAGCACTGTAATAGTGTTATCCTAACCGCTACACTCCCATACCACCCTGGATCCACCCATCACCTGTTAACTCATGCTCTGCTCCTCCCTCCACCTCTTTACACTGGCTACCTCCCCTCTACCTTCCAGTCCACATGAAGGGTCTTGACTCAAAATGTTGACTGTCCATTTCTCTCCTCGGATTCTGCTTGACCTGTTGAGTTCCTTCAGCATGTGATAACAATAAGCCTTGCTTACATACTCACTGCCCATTACGCCACTGGCATTCAGAGCAGTAATGATGGTCCTCCATCTCCGTCTGTCATTGGCCATCTTTCCTATGGTGCCCCATGTATGGTTCGGGGTCCTCATTTCTGCCTCGATGGGATGGCACCAAGTTGTCTTTGGCCTCCACCCATCAGAGATCCAATGAAGTGTTGTTTTGATGATGGAGTCGGCCTCTCTTCTCTTCACGTGCCCAGTCAATGAACAACACTTTTTGGTCCAGGCAGTGTTCAAGGCTTCCTTCATCGTGGCAGCAGCTTCCTCTCAGTTTTCACTACTGTCAGCCATGCAAGTCCCAGGTGGAGACTCAGGAATAACGTTGCACACCGATATAGAAGGGTTCTTCATTGCTGTTTGCGTGACAGTTTTGTTTTACCAGTTAGGGTTGTCAGCCCTGAGCCAAACCCCTGTACCTGGAGATCTGGTGGACCACTCTTACTCTGGCCTCTGCCGTTCGACCTGTTTGGCATGGGTGACCCAAAAAAGAGCCAAAGCACAAGGTTCTGACTCTACCCAATGCAGCTCTCTGGGTCATTGAGGCACACAAGCCCCCACACCTACGACAAAGTTGTGGTCCCCTTGGAGAAATAGTAAACCGGTTTACCAATTTACCAAATGCAGTCTCACCAATGTGTTGTTTAGTTGTAATATTAGATTTGTTCTGGTTATCAACTCACCTTGTAATTAATAGAAGTTGCATCCTATCACTCGTTTTAGAATATAAGCCTCCCTTGGAGTATTGTGAACAGTTTTGGGCCCCTCGTCAAAGCAAAAATGTTCCAATATTGGAGGTGGTTCAGAGGAGGTTTACAGAAATGATTTCAGGATTGAAAGACTTAATCATCAGAGGAGCGTTTGATGACTCTGGGTCTTTAATCACTGGAATTTAGAATAATGGGGGGGGGGGGTGAACTCATTGAAGCCTAGCGAACGTTTGAAGGCCTGAATAGAGTGGATGTTTCCTACAGTAGGGGAGTCTAGGACCCGGGGGCACAACCTCAGTCTAGAAAGACATCCATTTAGAGTGGAGATGAGGAAGAATTGCTTTAGCCCGAGGGTGGTGAATCTGTGGAATTCATTGCCACAGACAACTGTGGAGGCCAGGTCATTAGATGTATCTAAGGTGGAGGTTGATAGATTCTTGGTAATTCTGGGTGTGTAAGATTACGGGGAAAAGGCTGGATAATAGGGTTGAGAGGGAAATGGATCAGCCGTGTTCAAATGGCAGAGAACACTCGATGGGGCTAATTCTGCCCCTATGTCTTCAGGTTTTATAAGGTGAGGGAGGGAGATTGTACAGAGATCAAGGGGTAAGTTGTTTTATATAGAACATGGTGAATCTCTGGAATGCACTGTCAGAGGATGTGGGGAGAGTCAGACACAACAATGTTTAAAAGGTGTTTTGGCAGATATTTGCATAGGAGAGATATGGTGAGATAAGGGCCTACTGCAGTCAAATGGGATTAGCATCATTAAGTATTACAGTCACCAGGAATGTCCTTTTTTGTGCTATATGGTTCAATGAACCTCAAAATATCACTGGCATATGTCATGAAATGTGTGGTTATGTAGCAGCAGTACATTGCAATACATTGTAATAAAAGCTACACATTGCACTGAGAAGTATACAGTATATAAAACAATAAATTAACTAAGTAGTGCACAAAGGGTGGGGGAAAAAACTGAGGTTCGTGGGTTCAGCGTCTATTCAGAAATCTGATGGTGAAGGGGGGAGGGAACTGTTTGTGAAACATTGAGTGTGTGTCTTCAGACTCCTGTACCTGCTCCTCGATGGTAGCAATGAGAAGAGGGCGTTTCCTGGGTGATGAGGGTCCTTCATGATGAGTGCCGCCGTTCTGAGGCATCACCTCCTGAAGGCGCTGGGGAGACCAGTGCCCATGACGGAGCTGGTGGAGTTTACAACTTTCTGCTGCTTTTTATCCTGTGCTGTAGCACCCCCCACCCCACCCCCACCATACCTGACGGCGATGCCACCAGTTAGAATGCTCTCCACAGTATACCTATAGAAATTTGCGAGAGACTTTGGTTGACATACCGATTCTCAGAAATTTGACTTGCCATCTCTTGGGTAGGAAAACCCCAGAGACTCCTTCCCTGCGGCCAGTTTAATGTTGTTGTAAGACGGAATCATCCACCGATAAACCCAGCCTGATCAAGGAGACCGGTCTCAGGCTGCAGAGAATCACTGCGGAGCTGTTCAGACTTGTGGGCTCTTAGACTTCCTCTTGGCTCAGTGGCAACTTGTAAAAAGGTTTGATTGGAAGCGTGCATGCACTGCTACATGAAAGCAGCATCCAACATCCAGACCATGGTCTCCTCCTGCTGATAGCATAGGGCAGGAGGTATAGGAGCCACAGGTTCAGGAACAGTTAGTTATTACCCTTCAACCATCAGACTCCTGAACCGGTGTGGATAACTTCACTCACCACTGCATTGAAGTGATTCTATGAGCTTCACAATCACGTTCAAGGACTCTTTACAACTCATGTTCTCTGTCTTACTTATTTACATGTATTTGTACAAATTACCTTTGTTTGCACATTTGTGGTTTGCCAGTCTTTGTTTATGTATAGTTTTACATAAATTCTATTGTATTTCAATATTTTCCTGTGACTGCCCACAAGAATATGAACCTCAGGGTAATATAATAAATTTGCTTTGGTTTTGTCATTGACTTCATTATTATAGACTATAAAAATGATATGGGCCGAATGCAAGAAATTGTGACTAGCTGGGTGGGTACAGTGAACAGCACAGACTGGATGGGCCAAGTGGTCTGTATCTGTATTGTATTGCTCTAACTCTTTCTAACATTTACATCATTGGGTTATACATCAAGAGCTCATCTATCAATTTCACAGCTAACTCAGAAACTCAGTGGTCAATTTATCAAGATAACAAGATTATTTTCCAGGGAATATTCCTATGTTGTTCCATATTTTCCTCTACACCCTCTCTTCCAATTGCTTAAATATCCTTGGTTTAAATTCCTCAGGTCTTATCAGCCACACCTTCAGATATCAAGGTTTTTTTTTAATTTGAGAGATAAGTCCATAAGATATAGGAACAGAATTATGCCATTCAGCCCACTGAGAAAGCTCCATCATTTGATCACGGCTGAATTATTTCCCCCTCAACCTCATTCTCCTGCTGAAACCTCAATAGGTACTTGATTCTTACTAATCAAGAACCGATCAACCTCCACTTTAAATATACCCAATGGCCTAGCCTCCACGACTCTCTGTGCCAATGAATTCCACAGATTCACCACCCTCTGGCTAAAGAAATTCTTCTTCCTCTTAGTTCTAAAGAGAAGACCTTGCATCCTAAGGCAATACCCTCTGGTCCTGGACTCTCCCACCATCGGAAACATCCTCTACACATCCAGCCTATTTAGGACTTGCAATATTCAATAGATTTGAATGAGATAACCCTTAATTCTTCTAAACTCCAGACCCTTCTGGCCCTTCTGGCCTAACGAGTCTGTGCCACCCATTTATACCCATGTGACCAATTAACCTATTCTCCCATTCATCTTTGGAATCTCAGAGGAAACTAGAAGGAGGAAGGGCCCCAGAGGGAGGTGATAGGCAGGTGAGAAGAGGTAAGGAGCCAGAATGGGGAATAGAAGAAGAAGAGAGAGGGAGGGATTTTTTTTTACTAGAAGGACAAATTGACATTCATGCCATCAGGCTGGAGACTACCCAGTCTGCAAAATCATAAATCTTCCCCTTTGACTCAAGTTTTGGACATTAACTCTGCCATGGATGGTCCCAAGCCTGGATGTGAAAGGAGGAGGGTTGGATGTGAAAGGAGGAAGGTCGTGCATTTAAGGTGAGAGAGGGTAAGGTCAAAAGAGGTGTCCCTGTTAAGTATTTTAACAGGGGGCATGGGTGCCTGGAATGGGCTTCCAGAGGTGGTAGTGGGGACAGAAATGGTGGAGGCACTTCTGAGGCACTTAGATAGGCTCAAGAACACAGAGAGAAGGGAGGGATTTACGTCACATGCAGGCAGAAGTAATAGTTCTATTTCTTCTTCCTTCAGCCTCTGAGTTGAGTGACGTCCATTAAGAACAGATAAGGAAAAATTTCTTTAGCCAGAGGGTGCTGAATCTGTGGAATTCATTGCCACAGGAGGCTGCGCAGACTAAGTCATAGGGTATGATTAGAGCAGAGGCTGATAGATCCTTGATTAGTCATGGCGTCAAAGGTATGGGGAGAAGGCAGGAGAATGGGGTCTAGAGGGATGATGGATCAGCCATGATGGGATGGAAGAGCAGACTCGATGGGCCAAATGGCTTATTATTGCTCCCATGTCTTATGGCCTTATAGTCTTAACATTGTGGTCAAAGGATTTGTTTCTGTGCTGTTCTATCCTCCATTGAGTCTTCCTCAGGCTAGGTTAGGATTAATGCGTTGTGACCAACGCTAATCCATTGGATTTCAGATTTCAGATTAATTTATTTATCGCATGTATAGTGAAGCATACA